>NW_021633676.1:0-44204 GCF_004799145.2 Neltuma alba
TTTTCAAATTATTTATATTAATTGCACATGATTAAAATGATTTCATCAAGAGATGAACCCATAAGAAATGATTAAAAATAATATTTTAGGAAAAAACACATATTTTTAATAAATAATTAATTTAACTAATTTTTTTAATTTTTGTAATTAATTATCTATTTCTCATGTTGAAAATCAAAGAGAGTATTTAGTAACGAAGAGGAGATTTCTAGAGCATGATCATGTGATGATGACCAATCTTTACGCAGCCAGGTGAAGGTTAGGGTAACGAGGCACCTGCTCTGCTCGTGTCCCACCACCCCACAACCTTAATTTGTGGCTTGATGCGAACATAGATACTATATGGACGAGGAAGAGGACTGGACGTTAATGGTACATAAGGTGTTAGTGTCATTACCAATGCAAAGTTTCCTAATCAAATCGGGGCACATTTTGATTAGGACATGACCATTGAAAATTCAAAGAGTCCCAATGTGATAAATCCGGTCTTTAAATTCTGACGCTTCTTTATTTATTTATAGATAGCGACTAACAAAAGTTTCACACGCTATCATGCTGCTACCTTTCATGTTTTCTTTAGGCTTCCATTAATGGAGGTCCTGATCAGATGCAACGCACAACTTATTTTCTTAGGTTGCCCTCCTCAGAGGTGATGTGGTGGCTTTCTTTCTTTCTTTTTTAAAGTAAAAATAATTAGTTTGCTTGTTTTGTATTTGATAGTTTTAGATAGGGTTTGAGTTTAAAACTTGACAAAGTTTTGTACTCTTTTCGGTTCTTATTATAAGTTTTAAATAACTAATTCACAGATACTAACAATTAGTTAAACTTAGTTAAAATCAATAAAAATTTTATTTCTAAAAAAAAAAAGATAAAGGAAAATATGTAGAGAAATGTAATAAGAAATATCATGACAATGGAGGGATAATAAATAAGGAAAAAAATTAGGAGAAAAACATTAAATGTTAAGACAAGCTCAAATTCAAACATATTAAATGAACTAGGTCCATTTCCAGATTTAAATTAAATAAAGTTCAGTTGGCTTACTACTAGAACAGAAATGGAAAGGAAGAGCAGAATACAAACTAGGTAAGAGCAAAGCAATTTGAATTTGAAAATGGTGGTTTACTTTGCGGTATTGGTGAAAGCGAGGTCCGATATTAGAAACCTTCAGAATTCGTTAGTATGAGAGTAAGAAGGCGATACTATATTTAAGAAAGATAAGTAGTCCAATAGCAGGAGGGATGAATGCGGTAAGTTTCAAACTTCAATGAGCAGCCATAGTTTAAGAGCATAGAGGCTACAGATGAAAAGTAACCTCCGTGAATAGAATAAAATTTAAAATTAGGATTTTATACTTCCATGTTTGATGTCCACTACTTTCTATATGCTTCATCATTCATCTCTCTTCAATAATAACAATATCAACTTTAAAAAGAATTTAAGAAAATCTATTTTGAAAAGAGGAAGAAATATTCATTACAATTGGCCTTGAATTTCTGAGAACTTGTTCTAACAGTGAACAAGCATTTCAATTTATTCTGACTTACATTACAGCAAGGAGAGTACATCATCTGGCAACCACATTTCACGACAGTACTCATCAATATACACCCACTGAATTAAAAATTAAGTACAAAAGATTTACGAAATGACTAGTCACCAAAGAAAGGACCTCCTTCTGGAGAACCAAACGACTGTTGCGAGAAATGAAATTTATCATGATAAACTATGACTGCTGATTTTGTATCTTCCATTTGTGACCGTAAAAACCACCTCCTGGGGCAACCAACATCATTCTAACAGCATGGGCGAGGAGTACAACGTAGTTACAATTTAGACTGTTTCCCTGAACCTCGACCCGCTATGAATTCCTGCATCATTCTGAATTGCTCCTTCGTCATTCCGTTGTAATACTCATGAGCCTTCTCCTGAAATCCACAAAAACATGAAGAATTTCATGAAACTTGCACCGGACGGTTAGGCGATGTGCAGTTTAAAGCCGAAAATCCCTACACGGAAAATATTGACAAAATGCACGTAAATAATTAAGGAGGACTACCGGAAGATCGAGAATGCGATGTGTTCAACAGTATACAAGACAAAGAAATGAATGGACGCAAAGAGATAGTGCAGTGCCTAGAATTTTCAGCTTACAATACAAAATACTCGGCGATTCCTAATATTTAAGCCACTAGAATTGTCTATCAACAATCAACGATGCAAAACAGTAAGCGAATTAAAAGAAACAAACAACAGGAACATGAGGGAAAAACTTGCCATTGTCCATAAGAAAGCCGTGGTCAGTGACATAACATTCCATTGTATTGATATATCATTAAATTGGCATTGCAAATTCCTATAACGAATCTGTCCATACTTAAAATTACAAATTGGAAAACAACTAACGGTTCATTTCAGTTTAAACAAGGAACTGAGGAAGCGATGCAACTAAGGGCAGCGATCCAAGAGGATTTCCAAGTAACTAGAGCAAAATTAATAAGAAATTGGCTACAATCAGATAGCGTAGTGCATCTGCACGATCTGTCCTTTCATCCATCCAATCAGGGAATCTCTTGCAATTTTAATTTCTTAGTATTCAACAACATGACCCAATACCATTCATAAACAAACAAATGATCAGACAGTGCGCATGTATCTACAATGAACAAAGCTTTCAGTGCTTCAACATGCCCAGCAAAAAATAAAATCCTAGGGACTTCTGAAAAAACTAAAAAATATGACACAAGTAACTAAAAATAGAACATTTCCGAAGAGAAAAAAACTCCAAACAATAACCGGTGGTGAAACAAACTAGATATCAAACAAACATTCTTGCATAGCAGGATAGTAGGAAGCTCAATTGAAATTAAGCATAGATGTCATGTTCACTGGAACCAGAGTTCAAAGCAAGTGCATTTCAAGAATTAGGATGAATCTGAAAACCATATCTTTTGGGGTTCAAAGAAAGTTCATTTCAATAAATAAGGTGCATTAAGAATTAAAATATATGTTCAGAATCTAATCTCACATCATCAATTGTATCTTTCAGTTCGTTAAATAGGTGAATGCGGTGAGATTAACACTCAAGTAATAAGCTCCTGGTCTTCGTGGATGTCTAGCTGTATTATTGTGGCACTCTACAGAAGAAAACAAGAAACAGAAAAGGACTCATGGAAAAGGAGGAACAGAGCAAGGAGAGGTGCCAGTAAATACGAAAGTAATGGATGAAAATATCTCCCGTACTGTTCTTTCTTTCATTCATTCTTTCTTTTTTGCAAGCCTCACATGACATTAGCGAAGGGTAAGGGTATTTCGGTACGGGGAATTCAGTGGGTTCTGCTTCTAATTTCCATATCAACTCCTTCTATACAAAATTTCACCATTTTATCTTGTAGCCCACAGTTCATTAAATCAGTGTGTGTTCAATTTCAAGAGGTTCTAAATTGAACAATCTGAGCAATACTGCGTTGTGATTTAAGCGTAACTGCTATAACATGACGATAGCATAAAGAAAATACACTTGCATTTGAGCTTCACAACAGTAATACAGAATTAATCTTCTAGCACTCTCAGCATCAATAGAACATATACCGCAACAAAGAACACTGTCTACTTTGATAGGGGCCTTCTTCAGAGAACCAAATCAACTTGAAATGATCTAGTTTCAAACTTTGATCCATCTTATTTTTATTTACATAGACATGATGATAGATATCTAACCTTTTCCAGAGAAAGAGCATGACCAAGGTCCTGCTTGAGGCCATCATTTATGACTGACTTGTACCTCAACACCATGTCTTGATTATTTTTTGAAATGGCGCCCGCAATTTCTTGAGCTTTCTTCAATACTTCACCTTCTTCAACAACATGGTTCACAAAACCCAGTCTTTCAGCTACTTCTGCTGTCAAAGGAGATGCTGTAAGAGATACTTCACGAGCTTTATTCGGTCCTATAATTCGTGAAAGCTTCTGAGAGAGACCCCATGAAGGAAAAATCCCAAACCTGCAATTTGAAAGCCCATCAGTCCACATCTACATCAATTTAGTAGACTAGAAGATCGGGCGCAAGAAAGTTTCTCTATGACTTCAATAAAAAAATTCAGCATAAAAATATATGATTCCAAATCACCTTATCAGAAATCAGTTTCTAATTTATTAAATGAAAATAAAATAGATTATAAATGAACCTCGCATGGGTGTCTATGAACTTAGCCCCTTTGGAAGCAATCAGCATGTCACAAGCCAGCGCAATCTCGAATCCAGCCGTCACGGCAAACCCTCTAATGGCTCCGATGATCGGCTTGCGGCACCGCTCCATTTGCGCAACCGTGTCGGACTCGATGTCTTTCACATCACCCTTGAAGACATCTTCCGCCGCGGTCAGGTCCACACCCGAACAGAAGGCTCGACCGGAGCCAGTCAATATGATTACTCGCACCGAATCATCCCTGTCCAGCCTCTTGAATGCTTGAGCCAGGTCAGCCATCATCGACCTGGTCAACGAGTTCAGAGAACGAGGACGATTGATAGTGATCAAAGCGATGCCGTTTGGCTCGCGCTGGACGAGGATCAGCTTCTTCTCCGGCGGCGATGATTCCATTTTTTATTTTGTTTTGGCGATTCGGTTGACAGCTCCTCGCGCGGTTCGAGCTTTGAAGGTAATACGATCCAAATGCGACGGCGTCGTCTCATGGTGACGGCGTCTTGAGGGGAGCGAAGTGGATTAAGTTAAACCAATAAATTAACAAAGTTGGCAGAAAACATTTCCGCTATGTTTGGTACAGGATTTTCGGAGGGGAGGGAAGGGAAGCTGTTCCCTCCCCTTGTTTGGCTAGTGTAATTTTTTAGTAGGGGAGGGGCTCCCCTCCCCTCCTCTCGTTTGGTTAAGATGTTTTTTAAAGAGGAGAGGGGTTTTTCTTCCCTTTTTTTCCCTTCTAGCCCCCCATTTAAAAGTGGGGTTTTTTGGAAGGGAGGTGAGAGATAATATTTTAATTCATTATATACCCTTTCAATTTGTTAACCTCTAATCAGTAGTAAACATTTCTATATAAGAGAGTTCTTTTAAGCATCTAACAAGAGGTTATTAAGATAATTGTCTCCAAAATTAGTGAGCATTTGTAAACTTTTTTTTTCTCTTCTTCTAATTCCAAGAGGCTGTTGGTATTTTCTTTCACCTTCAGGGTCTTTTCTTTGATTGAAATCTATTACTTGTGACTTTTTATCTTGATATTCTATAAGTGTGTGACTGTGTCTTGTAAATCAAAATTGGTGAATTGTATTATATATTTATAGTTATATCTTAACAAAATAAAAAAGTGAGAAAATTCATTTAAATTTATGAGGTTAAAATAGTCAGTTTTTTATTAGAACAAAATAAGGTATTATTAAAATTGTTCCCTCCCCTCCCCTCCAATCAATCGAAACAGGAGATCATTAAAATCCCTTCCCTCCCCTCCCCCCTCCCTCCCCTCCAATGAATCGAAACAGGAGATCATTAAAATCCCTCCCCCCTCCCCTCCCCTCCCCTCCCCTTTATAACTACCCTCCCCTTTCCTTCCCTCCTCTTCCCTTGGTTAAAATCCCTCCCCTCCCCTTCCCTCCGTTGAGCCAAACACAGCGTTCATCTTCTAAAGATAGAAAATCTGGGATAAATAATGAAAATGAGACTTGGGGAAATGTTCAAATAGTGCGCTGTCACAAAATAAATGTCCCAAGATTCTGGTGGGCCTGGGTTTCCAGTGCCAAAGCAGTGTAGAAGTTCTTGTAAGAGAAAACAAAAAGAGGATGAAGGTGACAATGATTTAGATGATCAATCTCAGCAAAATGTGCGAAGGTCATCATGGAAGGAGGATGAAATTGAAGATGATTTAGATGATCAATCTCATAGAAATGTTCAAAGGTCATTCAGGTCCATCGCAATGAAAGTTGAATGTTTTACCCACAATCCGCTCGTGCTTGCAGGCAAGTGTCTGTCTGATCTAATAAAGAAGCAAGTTTTTTACCCAATTCCCCAACTAACAAAGGTCTTACTTGATCATATTTACAAAATGAGATTGGTAAAAAGAGATAATTAGAGGCTATGCTTACATCAGATTCTTTCAATAAGTGTATTAAAGCTTTTCAGCTATCTCCTGTTTTGTTGAAGGCTCGGGAAGCTGCCTCAAAGCTTCCTAAGGAGCCATGAGGATCTTAAGTTGGAACTGCCGTGGCTTCAAGAAAACCACGGCAGTTCAACAATGCAAGCGCTTGATTTTGTTTGGCTGCCCTGATTTTGTCTACCTTTCGGAGACCAAGATTGATGTTTCAACTGCTTGTAAACCTTTATTTGATTTGGGCTTTGTTAATTTCTCTAGGTTTAATGGTATAAATCGGGGAGGAGGAACCCTTTTGGCCAAGAAAGTGGGGTTACAAGTTGAAATTGTATATTGAAAAGCAATGATAATTCACCTTTCTTGTATCTCTTTTGTGTATGGCCCGTCTCAATCTAATGTTCACTTTATACTTTGGGACTAGATTCAGGCAACCTCTGCTTCAATAGATTCTCCCTGGTTACTCATAGGTGACATCAATCAGATATTTTCTTCAGAAGACAAGTCGAATGGGGCCCCTTCTGCCAGTGATTACTAAATATTTTATGTCGTGCATTGATTGCTCAAGGCTTATTAATATTGTTCAACAGGGACCACTACTCACTTGGACTAATAATAAACAAGGGGATCAAAATATAATGGAACGACTTGATATGCCTTTTTGCAACTTTGAATGGCTATCTCATTTGCCAGGATCGTTGATGCAGAATTTGACTATTGCCGCCTTTGATCATAACCCGATATTGCTTAGGATAGATCAATCAATAAGGTGAGCTAAATTTAAGCGATTTGAATCCTTTTGGTATCACTTTTTAGAATGTGAACGGATCATTTAGGAGAGCTGGACTCATGAGGTTCGAGGACCGCCTAGCTTCTCCTTAACTTGTAAGTTGTAGAGAACCCTCTCAACACTTTTTTCTTGGAACAAACTCCATATTGGGAACTTATCAACCCGCATTAGTCAAGCAGACAAGGAATTGCAATCTTCGTCTTTTAAACTCGATGCTAGTGTTAGTGATAAATGCCTTCTAGAAGATTTCTCTTTTGCCAAACACAAGTTAGAATTTTTATATGAATGTGAATCTAGTTTTTGGGCACAAAGGGCTAAACTAAAATGGCACATAGAGGGTGAAAGGAACATTTTAAATATTTTTGTGCTACTGCTAGTCAGTGTAGAGCTAAAAATCTCACTCACACTTTAAAGAAAAGTGATGGTTCTCAGACTGAGGATCTACAGAAAATTGCCAACATGACTTCTCACCACTTTCGTGAGATTTATTGTAAGATAGATGTCCTTTCAGTTAAGCAAATTCACTCTAATTTGTTACAAATTGATGCCCCTTCTCTCAGTGTGCAAAAAACTAATTTATTAATGAAACAAATTACTTTCAAGGAAGTTCAAAATGCAGTCTTTGATTTGCCAAGTGATAGTGCACTAAGCCTAAAAGGTTTTCATGCTGATTTTTTCAAAAACATTGGGAGTTGATCAAATGTGATATTTATGATATGGTGATCTCCTTCTAGAATACAGAACATCTGTTGAAGTCAATGAATAAGACTAATATTGTTCTAATCCCTAAATCTAATAGCCCTCAAACTCTCAAGGATTTCAAACCTATCAGTCTTTGTAATGTGTCCTACTAGATTTGTGCAAAGGTTCTTTGCAACCAGCTGACAGAAATTCTACAAAGCTGTATTACTCCCTTTCAAAGTGCTTCCTTAAAATGGAGGCTCATATCTGACAATATTATGTTGGTTGCAGACATGATGAATCAAATGCACAATTCCAGCAGGGGGAGGAAAAAATTGGGTGCTCTCAAAGTTGACTTTTCCAAGGCTTTTGATAGACTATCTTAGAATTTCGTCATAGCCACAATACAACAAATGGGGTTTCCTAAGAAGTAGCCTAATTTAGTCTATCAATGTATTTCAACTATCCATTATCAGATCTTAATCAATGGTCAACTCACTAAGGCCACTTACCCTCAAAGGGGAGTTCGTCAAAGGGATATTCTCTCTCCTTATTTATACATTCTCTCTACCAATATCTTATCTTGCTTGGTCACACAATTACAAAAGGCTGATCAGTGGAGAGGTATCAAAATCTGCCAAAAAGCTTTAGTAATTTCTCATCTTTTTTATGCAGATGACTCCTTATTCTTTTCTGAGGGATCTTATTAGAGCATTGTAGCTATTAAATTTGCTCTTGATACATATTGCTGTTGGTCATACCAAGTAATCAATTATTCTAAATCTATTTGGTGTTTAGACCCAACGTTAATCATCAAAGTAAGCGTGCCTTTTTATAGACTCTGGGCATTCATTTTACTTCTAGGTTGGGCAAATACTTGGGCACCTGAATTGATCCAAGACGAAGCAAAAAACTCATTTATGATTAGGTTATTGAGGCAATCCAAAGAAGGACGGCATCATGACAAATTAGATTACTTTCTCAAGCTTCTAGACTCACCCTTGTCAAAACAGTACTTTCAGCAGCTAATCTGCATGTTCTCGCTTGCATCAAATTGCCACAGCATGTTTGTGATAAACTAGATAGTCTCTACCCTAATTTTTTTTTCGGGGAACAACTGTGGACAAAAATCACTTCCAATTTAAAAACAAGAATTTCCTCTTCCAGCTTGTGGATTATGGTGGCTTGGGAATAAGGCCTGCAAAATGTGTCAACTAGTCACCACTGGCTAAACAGGTATAGCATCCTCTCTGTGGAACCACCTAACTTGCTTGCTTTAACGTTGAAGGCTAAATATGTGGATCTCTATCAAAAGGAGCTAGAAACCTTACAATGCTTCATGGATATGGAAAGGTTCGAGTCTTGTAGTGGATAACCTTCAGTGGAACATCTCTTTTGACTCGTAAATTCCCCTTAATCACCATCTTCAGTGGCCAACGTAATCAGGATCTACTTTAGTATTCAACTTGCTTAAGGTCAAGGATCTCATACTGCATACTCCTTTTAACAGGAATCCTCACCAATGGAACCTTCCTCTACTTAAGACTCTATACTTTGAAAATACCTTGTGCAAGATTTCCTCAACTCCTATTTTATTTCAGTCTATGTATGACTCTTTTTGATCGACTATTAATAGCTCTGGCTCTTATAAAACAGATGATGGATTCAAGAAATGCATCACAATGTGCTCCAGTTGAGTGGTAGTGGTGATGGGTTCGGGAAATTTCTCTAGTTCCTTTCTCTTCCAATGAAATCACTGCTTTTCATTTGGAATCTTGTTAATAAATCAATTCCCTCTGGGGACGTGTTGAACCTAAATCATATTCCTTCTAATATGCTTTGTGTTTTTGGTTGTAACCGCCAAAAAACTTTGGAACATTTGTTCATTCTCTACCCATATGTTTGAGCTATTTGGTATGGATGTCTCTCAATTAGACTAGAGGTGGAAAGTTTTGACTCATTTTTGCTTTGGTTGAAATCATTCATGTTGTAGCTCTTACAGGATAAACTCGACTTTCCTTTGAAAGGATGGTTTTGATGAATGTGATATGGTGGAAACGTAATCTAGCACTGCATTAAGGAAAAATTGGTCATCCAACGAAAGTGATAAAAGAAATTCACAGCTGGCTTTTATACTTTGATATGGCTTTTACATCTCATCAGCTAACTAGAAAGAGGAACCAAATGACCTTAACAATTACCAATGATGTCTCTCATGGGAGTAAAGGGTGGGCTGTATTATTACTCAAAAGGAAACTCAAAATGAAGTTAAGAAAACTTCATTGCAAGGCATCATGCTACACCAAGGTATTCCAATCCATAAAGCTTTGTAGACCCATAAAGCTTCAACAGTTTGTGTTTAAGGAACATCTTGTTCTGGGTGTTGAATACGGGCAAAGCTATGTTTACAGATGCCTCTGAACTCCAATTGATTTGTTTCAAGAAGCAAAGTGTTGATCTTACACGTTTTTATATGCTCAATGAAATCAAACAGCTCCTGCTTTTGCTTCCTAAAGTGGATGCTTTTATTTGTAATGATTATAGGCTTTTTTCTCATTTTCTCACTACTTATTCCCGGTTATTAACTATACTTTGTAGACTCTTATTATTGTTTAATATTAATCATTTTGTCTTTTCATTAAAAAAAAAAAAAAAAGAGGAGACAAAGTTGGCATAAGGCTGATCTTTATCCCTTCAATTTTCGTAGCGTAAAAATACATCTAGTTTAAATTGTTTTTTTTGGCCAATCACGTAGTTTAAATTAATTGTTTAATAAATTTAAATAATTTAATTTTAAGTCAAAGAATAATTAATTCTTTCATTTTACTAATTTATAAGACATTTTTTTCAGTAGCTTGCCCATACCAATAAATCTCATTAAATGAAGTTAAAAATTTTATTTTTTAAAAAAATATAAAATTTAAAAAAATGACCTTCATTCATAGGCCATAGCTAGCTCCTAATTAATTTGCCCTTCATTCACGCCTAACTCATAATCAAATTCTATAGCAGCAGATCTTCTCGTTTTGATTAATAGTACTTTTTCCAACTTATATTTATGTGCTTGAGATAATTTTTCTCTCTCTTAATTTTAAGGCTTCTGTTTCCTAAAACGGGGTTTTATTATATTATATCTTTTTATTTAATTTAAGTATTGTTTTTATTAAAAATAATAATAGAGATATTTTTGGAATAAGGGCGTTAATGAAATGTTGTTTTCTTCAAAACATTTTACCCTTTAATCTCTATCTCAATCTAAATTATTTCTCATAGTTGTTATTTTTTTAACTAATTTACATATTTTATAAATTTTTATATGATTTAATGTCATATAATTGTATTTTAGGAACATCAAAATATATTTTTTATAATTAAATTATTTTTTTAATTTTTTTAATATATATAAATTAATTAGGTAGCTCTTATATTAAGGATTAAAACCAACCTTTATTTTCATTTAAAAAAATTAAACCAACCCAAAAAATATCTCATTAATTAAAACAGATGGATTATTATTGTGAAACTAAACGTTTTTATCTTTATTTTTGCAGTAACAAATCATGTTAGTCATAAATTACAAATAGTATAACTTGGTTTCTAAATTTCATTTGATTAAATATGTATTTTGTAAATCCGAATGAAAGTAATTATATTCTGCTGATGATGTGCGCGCGTTGTTTCAGGTCCTCTGTTCTGGCGAGCAAGAGCAGAGCGTAGCTGAGTACTAATTTGGCTATTTTGTTTTCCTACTTCGCTAGTGTGCTTTTCACGATATTTAAAATATATTCCTCCGGTTTAAAATATAAGCTAAATTTTTTTTTAAGGAATTATTTTTTTTATATAAGATAACATTCACTTTTATTCAAACATTTAATGAGGTGTTTCTAATTTGACCCCTATATATTCTCTTTCCTCTTTAATTCATTTATTACATCTTTTACTTATTCTCTTCACTAATAAGAATATATTACAAAAAAACAAATATATACCTTACATATTTACTGTTTTAAATTGATTTTAATTAGTTTCTTAATAAACATAGTTTAAGTTTATATTTTAAAACGGAAGAGCACTTTCATATAACTTTTTGACATATGATATATTATATCCAAAATGTCACCAAATAACCACAAATCAAGCACAATTATCATTGTGATGAAGCGATAAAGATTTGATACTAGAAGCCATCTTATTACTCTAAACTTGAGAGAGTTTGCGAACATTCATGGGCCACACGTCGTTAGCGTCACCATCAAAGAGACGTTTTGCTATAACCAAATTAGCTGCCTCAGAAGGATGGAAAGGGTCCCAAAACACATACTTGGAACGATCCTCGCAAACTGTTGATTCTGGAAAGCAAGGTACCAGCCCCCCAAATCTTCCAGCCATGTGACAGCATGACGACTTGAAATTCTCAAAGCCTGTTCATTAATTCCCAGATGGATTAAGATCACAGCTCAAATACTCGAATCAGACACAGACATACGTACGTACGTACCATATGCCTTGTAGTTCTGCAGAATGTCTTGTGCGATGTGGTAAGCATCTGCATGAACATATATTGATCCTTTCAACTTCTTATTCAGTTCCACAACGAGCTTCTTCAGTTCAACGTTAAATGACTGAGCCAGCTTATCTGGGAAACTCACGCACTCTTCTCCAGCACTTGGGTTTAAATCTCTCTGACTTGGTATGCACCCAATAGGCCCCACGTTTGCCACCATAAATTTTCTGGCTCCCAGATTGTACAGTCGCTGCGAATTCATATCAAACCAACAATTGTTAAGAAACATTACGACATGATGATGACATATGACACTTTTTAAGGTTTCTGAGCAAAAATGATTAATACAGTGAGCTGTTGTCTGAAGGTTGATGTCATGGAGGCCACAAACGCTTCCGGAGATATCAGCTCCCTCTCAGCAGTACTGGTTATTATGGGTGCTATATAGTTGCTGAGGAAATCATTTGATCCCAAACATGTCATAAAGATGGCTTTTTTCAATAGATCTTGTGTTGCAGAAACACCGATCATGGAAATAATGTCTTGCCGAGTCTTTTCGAAGTTGGCTATCTGAGCATCCATGTTGATTCGACCAACCTATATATGAATCACAAATAGACATTCTTACACTATATGTGTGGTGTTAAATTCACTTAAAACAGCTGTGTATACCAGAATATAGATAGTAATTAACACATGAACTTACCCACATTAGTCCAGTTAGATTTAAAATGCCACTTCCAGCGGAAGCATAATTGACTCCCTGAAGAATCGAAGATGCTGCTGTAGTGGGAGCCATGTAAGGAGGAGTGAAATTAAGTCCCAGTTCTTGCCCTTGCGAGAGAAAAAGACAAACAGTTATTGGTAGTTTAAAAGAAACAGAATGAAAGAAACTATATATATGCATATATATATATATATATATATATATCTTGCCTATGACATCTGCAATGGTTCTTCCATTGGTGAAACGTCCTGATGGGCCTCCAAAGTCAATTCCATTGGGGACGTAGTTTGCCTTGGCGATTGAAACAATGTAGTTGTTGTTACCTGGATCGACCAGCGAGTCTCCAAACACAAAAAATGCAGGAACCTTATTTGATAAGCAAACCCCAAACAAGACATAAACAGCTGTAACCCCAAAAATGAGGGGCTTCCTCAAATCTGCACTGAGCATCAGAAACGACGTCGTCATAGAACCTCAATGGAAATCAGAAGTGGCCTGTGTTTCTTGTTCTGCTGTGAAGGGGGAGGGGGCTGGCTATATATATATATATATATATATATATATATAAGGCGATGCGAAGATGTGTTACGTTAGAGAAGTAATTGGGGGAGTAATAGGTGAATGTTAACGGTGGCCTTTCGTTAATATCTCACCTACACTTGCCTTAACCGCATAAAATGACACAACCTATATATCATCGCATGCACACTTCAAATATCATATAACGATTTATCATTAGTTACACTTTTTGATCCATATATACATATATACACCACCTCTGATCCTAATTATAAATAAGACCGGAGGCAGTATATGTCATCGCATGCACGCTTCAAATATCATATACTACCTCCGGTCCTTAATATGAGAGTTTGAGTAGATTAAAAAAACTAGTTAAGTTATTTATTTGTAATAAATAAATATTGCTTTTCGTAAAATATCTTTATAAAATATTTTTACTAATTAAGTGTATTGGTTAGAATTATCATTATTGCAAAGATTACCTTAAAAAAAAAGAGGATAAATATGAGAGAAAAAGTGTATTAGGGTCTTATATTTAAAATCAAAATAAAAGTCAAACGAGCTTTTATATTAAAGATTAAATGTAGTATATATAATGATTTATCATTACTTACACTTTTTGATCCATATATATTGTACTGTGTTAAAACGAACTAATTAAAATGCTATGCTGTAGAAAAATTTCACTAAAATACCACACATGCATGCATGGAAGTTGACATGTGCGAAATAATCGATTCCGATTTTCTTTCTTTCTTCTTTTTTTTTTTAAATATATATAGTTATCAATGTGAATAATGTAAAATTAGAAAGAAAACAACATTAATAAAGAAAGTGAAACCTTTGGCTAACCCTTTAAGTCCACAAGGATGCCTGAGTATATATATTACGAAACCCTTATTTGGAATCATGTTGCCATCCCTTCCACAGGTGTGTGTGTGTGTGTGTGAAAAAAGTAATTAAAAAAAATCCGAAACCACATTTATTAATTGATCAAGGTTCAATGTAGGCCTGTAATTACCATATTTCATTTCTATTTTCTTTTATATATGATGTAAAATCTATATAAGATAAAATTAACAGGATAGCGTCTTAGTTTGTTGGAACATTAGCTGCAGAAACGTAATTGTTCATGGTCATGAATTGTGTGAGGGGCCACTAACCCATCCCACAACAACGTCACATTCTTACACTATGTGTATGGTCCAGTTTGATAGGATAACTAAATATATATTCCTCTTGTCTTAAATATAAGACCTCTTTTATAGTGTAAATTATACTATGAAAGGGGTTTTATATTTATGACTGGAGTAGTATTATACTACCTCCGGTCTTAATTATAAGACCTAGTTGACTAATTTGAGGAGATTAAGAAAGTAAGTTAAGTTAGTTATTTGTAATAAATAAGTATTGTCATTCCTAAAATATCCTTGCTAATTAAATGCATTGGCTAGAACTATCATCATTAGAAGGATTATCTTGAAAAAAATGTATAAATATGAGAGACAAAATGGATTGGGGTCTTATAATTAGGACCAAACTAAAAGTCAAATAAGGTCTTATATTAAGGACCGGAGGTAGTACTTAAGTTCAGAGCTTCAAGTTATTTAATTTGGTCCTAATATAAACACTTGCGAAATTTGTCCAATTTGATTTATAATGACACCTCCACCACAAGAGGCCTGTGCTGCTAAACATGATGTTTGGTTTGACTTATTTTAAGTCATTTTGCACCAATGAAATAAATATGTAAAAAAAGATTCAAAATTCTTACCGGGAAAGTTGCTTACATTCAGTTTGGGATCTCAATAATTTGAAAAAGCGCTATGTTGTGAGAAAAATTCACTAAAATACTGAAAATTCATTCAAATTTTCTTTATTACTTTTCATTTGTTAGGCTGAATATATGCCCTTTTTTTTTGGAAAATACTTTTTCTTAAATCGATTGCATCATGTTTTCTGAGACAGAGGCATAGTGGACCCCCACCTCCTCCATCCTCCCAGCCCCTACATTCCCAGTCCTTCCCGCTAATAAATGCGTGCAGTGACAGCTCATAGCGATGAATTATGTGTGACCCACTTTACCCAGCTCGTTTGTGATACTTTGGACATTCTTAGTCAAAAAAAGCCATTCCGCACTGTTTTCAAGTATTGAAAACTTCATTTTATTATCAACCACTTTTAGATCTAGTAAAATAGACTTGTTCTAACCCCGCGGGATTAAGTCGACTGGCTGGGGTCGATCTAGCTTAACCACGGATCTCGGATTCAAGACGTGGGAACGCAGCACTCCAAGGGGCCAGGGGGCGCCGTCCGTATGGATCCTTGCAAGCCCCCGAATCCGGATTAGTCTGGGGACGTTGTCACGGCTGAAAGACGCCTATTTCCCTGGGATACCGGATGGAGTAATCCAAAAAAAAATAGACTTGTTTTGGTCAAAAAAAGTAAAATAGACTTGTTCCCTGTAACAAACAATAGTATTTTCAACATAATTGTCTCTAATAAAATAATATTATTTTTATTTTAATATAAGAGCTCATTTGATTTTTATTTTGGTCTTAAATAGGACTCTAATTCACTTTGTCTCTAATATTTATCTCTCTTTTTTTCAAGGTAATTCTTATAATAATGGTAGGTAGTTCTGACTAATGTATTTTATTAGTAAAAATATTTTAGGAAATATAACACATATTTATTACGAATAACTAACTTAACTATTTTTTTTTAATCTATTCAAATTAATCAACTAGCTTTTATATTAAATAGAGTAGGTAGTACATCTATTTATAAACCTATTTTCAATTATGAAATCAATGCTAGCAGCTTTCAACTCTTATAGTGTGCTAATAGGATTATCGATCTCCAATAACAAAACTCATCTTGTTTTTCGAAGTTTTAACTCTATCAACTCTTATAGCGTGCTAGCACCATTCAGCTGTCATATATATGCACGGTAACAATATAATGTTAATGAAAATACATGTCAGAAAAACACAATCCAAGTTACATTATTATGAGGACAATGATGATGATGGAGCGGTGTTTAGAGAGATTAATTTATTGCCTTGATAATGATGTGTGTGGGGATGCAAAAGACATTTAATATGCCTATATTCAACTTAGGGTGGGGAGGGAGTATATATTACTAGCATAATATCCAAAACATCAACAAACACAAGACAAAAACGTAACACTATACCACATAACTGCAAATTAAAGAACAATATTATCTTTTCACCAAAAAGAAAAGAACAATACTATCTTTGTGCATCTATAAGCTTTGATCGATTATTCTAAATATAAAATATGACATCTTAATTATTACTCAAAATATTTCAACTCAACAGAAGTCCAAATATATATTAGCTCCGGTTCTATTTGTAAAATCTCGTTTATAGTCTACAAGTGAGGTCTTATAAATAGGACCAGAACTAGTATCAATCAAATCAAACTTCAGAAAGCTTCCGAATATTGATAGGCGAATTATCGTTGGCATCACCATCAAAGAGACGTTTTGCTATAATCATATTGGCTGCCTCTGAAGGATGGTATGCATCCCAGAGCACAAACTTGGGACGATCCTCATAAACTTCAGATTTAGGAAGGCAAGGAGCCAAGCCTCCGAATCGTCCCACCAGGCGACAACATGTGGAATCCGAATTCTCAAAGCCTATATGTTCCAAATTACCAACACACACACGTTAATTAAGACTTTATATATTCAAGGTACGTACAAGAACATTAATGCTTCGGTAATAATGAGAAGAAATTAAAAGGAAAAAAAACATTAATTGGCTGAACGTTAAGAGAAAAGAGAAATGGTTTATGAATTTGCTAGTTCCAATTAATTAAAGAGGGCAACATATATACTACCTTTGGTTCTAATTATAAGAGCTAGTTGACTAATTTAAGAAGATTAATGAAAGAAATTGAGTTAGTTATTTGTAATAAATAGGTGTTGTCTTTTCCAAAATATCTTTGCTAATCAGATGTATTGACTAGAACTATCATTATTAGAATGACTATCTTGGAAAAAATGCATATTCCTCTTGTCCTATTTATAAGACACTTTCAACACGTTTCACATAGATCAAGAAAAATCTTAAACTTCATTAACTCTCATTTAAAATTTAATATCTTTTCAACTTTATCCCTATTTAATATACATTATACCTCATGTAAACAAAGTCAACACAATAATAAATTAGGGGTAAAATTGTACATCCATACAAAAAATTTCTCTCAGTGCCCTATAAATAGGACCCAAATATGTCTTCTCTCTCAGCCTTATAAATAGGACTAGAGGAGTAAATATTAGAGAAAAAATGGATTAAGGTCTATATTTAGGACCAAAATAAAAATCAAACGAGGTCTTGTATTAAAGACCGGAGGTAGTATATATTTTTCTGGTTAAGCCTAGAGTGTCTACTGCTAATAACAGTAACTAATAATCTCTTCGCACCGTAGACTTCTCGAAGGGATTTTGGTGCTGGTCATGAGACCCCTTCTATACAGACAGCCAAGAATCAAACCCCTAACTAGATGATTAAGGAACAGCTGAGTGCAACTGTCTCGTGGTTAAGAGCAAAATATTGGTTTAGAAGGAACTAAATATATATAAATCTTGCCTGTGATATCTGCTACGGTTCTTCCATTAGTGAATCGTCCTGATGGCTCTCCAAAGTCAATTCCACTGGGTACGAAGTTAGCCTTGGCGAGTGAAACAATGTAGTTGTTATTACCAGTCTCCAAACACAAAAAATGCAGTAACATTATTTGAGAAGCAAACCCTGATAAACAAGAGAGAAGCTGTCAAAAATTGCAATGTAACCCAAAAATTGAGTGGCTTTTTAAGACCATTATTGAGCATCATCAGAAACGACAGCGTCATATATATATCATAGAGGCTCAATATATATATATACTCAACGTTTCAAGAAGGAGGCCTGTGTTTTTGGTTTTTCTCTGACGACTTAGCTTTCAAGAAGCTAATCAAGGGAACGGTGTGTGAGTCTATATATGGAAGATTGAAAAGACGTAGGATAACCCTACTTTCAACCATTGGGGGAGACGGGGGACCAAGGACCCTGCTTTTAAAATTTTTGTTATTAGCAACATAAAATAATATTCGGAAAAGAAAAAAACTATTTTTGGCCGTAAAAATATGTTATCTATTAATTAAAAAACAACCAAGCTTTGTGTTGGGTACAGTTTTTTTTTTTTTTTTTTACCTGATGTGTTGGGTACAGTTTAAATTATATGAATGTGTTACACTTGGTCTCATTTTATATACAAATTTCCAATTTTGTTGAAAAATTTTACTCAATTGATTTTTCTGACTGAAAAAATTGATTGAAATATAATATCATCATCAGCTTTATGTGTCCAAAGATCTAAATTTTCAAAACGCGACTATTATGGGTGATTTTTGTTAAAAATTTGTAGAAGTACAAAAAAAGGTAAAATTTTCATCTTTTGATTAACAATTTTATTTTTTGCTACGCTTAAACATCTTTCTGTTGAAAACAATTATATTTAAGGTATTGTCGGGTAATAAATTTTGATTGACAAATTACTATTGCTTGATTTGACTCTTTTCCGATAATTGCTTGTATTGACTCTTTTAGCTAGCAGCAACAAGAACCATTAATCACGCTTTTTCAGCTACGAAAATAATAAAGACGATGATTTGTAATAAAAGGAAAGATGAATTTCTCATTAATTTAATGGTTGTTTACATTGAGAAAGGGATGGTTGAACAGTTTATCAGGGGCATGCTAATTGATTATTTTTATGCCATAAAGCATAGATCGATTAGCACAATTTTGAAAAATGAAGGTAAATATTTGTTGTGATTATGTGAATATATATGTTGAAATGTTTATTTTATGTTAGTTATACATATATGATCATAATTTTGCTTACTACATTATGTAGTTAATTAAACTTCTTTAACAAATACTATATCGTCCTTAATATAAAAATTAGATAACTAATTTTTAAATATTAAAAAAAATTAGTTAAGTTAGTTATTTGTAATAAATTAGTATTGTTTTTTCTAAAATATTCTTATTAATCATATGTATTAGAATAAAAACCCTTTACTATATGTAATTACTATAAAAACTATTTGAAAAATAAGTAAATAAATATAAAAAACAAAATAAATAGAAATATTATATTTAGAATTAAATTAACCAAATGCAATAGTTTGCAAGGGGAAAATTGTAACATCAAAATGGACCCGACCAAACCAAACTATAGAATTGGAGTCTGAAAGGAGGCATTAAGCCATTAACACAATTTGGTCATTTTGCACCTTTTTCAGATTTTAGAAGCCTATTTTCAATCACTTGTTAAGGTGAGAAAAACTCATATAATTCACATTAAGCTAAATTAGTTAATTTTCATTAATTATTTCTAGTATCTCGGTTAATTAAATTATATTGTTTTAACTCATTTATTCAAAATAAATTGATTAGGCGAGGTTGTTTAATTTAATTATTATTTTCGATTCAATTGGTGATCTGGATTTTATTCCCGTCCAAAATTGCCCAATTGAAAATTGTTTAACAACATATAAAATCGATCAAAATTGATAAAACTTTATTTAAAAACATATAAAACTTTATTAAGAAACGTAAAAAAATATCTTTAGTAATATTTTTTATATGCAAAATTTGAATGTATTAATTTAATTAAGACCATTCATTATAATTAAGTTGATAAACTTTGAATTTATATTTTCATTAGTTCAATTCATTTAACTTTAGAAGTAATGTATATAAACCTTTTTGACCCTAACGGTGGCATGATTGAATTGGTTGCTGGAGAGTTTTGGTCGATATGCTCTTAGAAAGTCCTTGGGTGTCACCTCCTTACATTTTTTGCTTCACATTAGGCTGCCAATTCCAACTCCAAAAGGTTTAAATATATTTTTTCATAAATTGTTAACTTGGAAAAAAAAAATACCGCCCCCAATCGCCTACTTAAGTCTCATTGGCAAATAATCAATAAGTTTTTAATTGAGATGGTAAGTAGTCTCATCCTGTAAAGAAAAAAACGTAGGTTTGAATTCTCAAAAGCGTATTTATTAAAAAAAATTTAATCTTAATATTTTTAATTTAATAAAGATTAGTTTTCAGCTGAAAGTAATTTGAGATATTCTAAGCTGTAAAAATAAATGTACTTGGCAACTAGACCATTAAATTAAGGGTTAATTAATCTGCAAGTCCTTATAGTTTTAACAAATTTTGAATCAGGTCCCTATAGTTTTTTTTCTTTTTATCAGGTCCTTATACTTTTACCTTTTTTTAATTAGGTCCTTCTATTTATTTTTCTTTTAATTAAGTCCTTATAATTTCACTAAATTTTTAATCAAGTCCATGTAGTTTTAATTTTTATTTATTAATTAAATATAAACTTAATTAAATAGATTAATACTGAAATATAAAATATTAATAATTAAATTAAATTAATAATTATGTAATAAAAAAGTAATAGAATTAATTAATTCAAGAAAATTCTTTAGTGTATTAATTTTTTTGCTGAAAAAATTAAAATCATTATAATAATTCAATATCTCTAGAATATTATTGTTTATAAACTAATATTAAATAATATATACTATTTTATGTTTATATAATAGTACTATTAGAATTTATAAAATAAAAAATAAAAAATTCAGGGACTTAATTAAAAATAAGGTGAACTTATAAGGACTTGATAAAAAGAAAAATAATACAAGGACCTAATTAAAAACAGGTGAAAGTATAAGGACCTGATAAAAAGAAAAAAAACTATAAGGACTTGATTCAAAATTAATTGAAACTATAAGGAGCTGTGGATTAATTATCCCTTAAATTAAATTCGAACATGATGAGACCGCTGGCCCACTGGAACCCAATCTGATGAGACCGCTGATCTACCAATTAATTTGTAGGGCCATATTATTTAGGACAAGTCACACTTGAGAACCTAAATGCATCTGTGACATTTCCAATGTTATTTTTTCCCAAAAAAAAAATAACTTTTAATTAAAAATTATTCATTTATATATTTTTAATCTTATATTTTATGTTTTCAGTATTAATATTTTCATTTTAATACCAAAAACATTAAAAATGTGTACCGAAAATACTGAAGTTGAATATTGAAACTTTAAAAGCATTTAAATGATGAGTAATATTAAGCAAAGGTTGGCTGAGTTATATTTAACATGTTGCACGCACACCATCCTTTGCAATGAAGCAACCACTCAACATTTTTCTTTCTCAAAATGATCCAACCGTAGGAGCCTGGAGAGATGTTAGAAACTATATATAATATGCCCCGTTCTTATATATAAAAATTAGTTTGATATTTAATTTTATTTTAAATGTAAGGCTTCAATTCACTTTGTCTATAATATTTATTTATTTTTTAATATAGTTATTGTAGTAGTTGCACACACCAAAAATTTAATCAAATAGTAATTTTAGTTAATAAACATTACTAATAAGGGTATTTTAAGGATGGTGGTAGTATTAACCATTATCACCATTCACCTACCCGGCCCCCATTCTTTATTGCTGGAAAATTAAAGATCAACACAGACACATGCAGGAAGCCAACGGTGGCACAAAGGATAGTAATAGTATGGTGCTTAGCCACATTAAATTTATTCGGAGGTTTGGGGTAGGTATATGTTGCTGATATATACTACTTTTTTTTTTTGGGTGGGGGGGGCCAGAGTACAGTATTGATGAATTTATTATAAGGTTTTCGGTAGGTATAATGTTAAATATCCTGGCTGTTGAAAAAATAGTTTTACTATGCCTGGGGTCAATAAATTCTCTCTCCTTTTTTTTTTTTTTTGACCTTGGATCAATATATTCATCATACTAAGTGTATACTATACAAAACACTATAACTTGTAGCCAACATCAGTTAATTCAATTGATAAAGAGTTGATTCATAGCCTATAAGGTCATGAGTTGTAAAAAAAATACCATGACCAGTAGAGTGCTTTCATTTCAGATGATCCTTCTCCACCCAAAAACTAATTCCATTAAGTTTTAAGATTCTATTAACTCTTATAGTGAGTTAATTACGTCATTTTCAACAACTTTCAATTGTCATTTGAAATACGACAGTGCCAAATATCAAGGTATTTTAATACCGAAAAATGTTCTTTAGCATCATATCCAATATGCGAAGAAATTGAATTGAAGACAACAATATGCCCCAGATATCTGTTTTTCCTATTAGCTTTGATACCAAATATAATATGCCATCTTGCTCAAAATATTCAATCAATCAATTCAATAAAGGCCAAAATAAATCAAACTTCAATGAGTTTCCGGACATTCATGGGCGACATGTCATTAGCATCACCATCTAACAGACGTTTTGCTATGACGGTGTTGGCAGCATCAGAAGGATGGAAAGCGTCCCAGAACACATACTTGGAACGATCATCGCACACTTTTGATTTAGGAAAGCAAGGGATTAAGCCTCCAAATCTTCCGGCAATGTGACAGCATGACGAATCTGGATTCTCAAAACCTGTTCAATGATGAAGACAAGTTAAAGAAAGGGCCTAATTCAAAAGGTTCAAGTAATAAATAGCTTGAGAAATGAGAAGAGTACCAAACAAACGCACCATATGCTCTGTAGTTCTGCAGAATGTCTTCTAAAATGTGGTAAACATCTGCATAAACAAATAATGACCCTTTCAAGTTCATGTTGAGTTCTGCAACGAGGCTCTTCAATTGGGTGTTAAATAACTGAGCCATCTGATTGGGGAAAGCGACACAATTATCTCCAGCATCTGGGTTTGCATCCCTTTCAAATGGAATGCACCCAATAGGCCCAACATTTGCCACAACAACTTTTCTGGCTCCCAGATTGAATAGCCGCTGCAAATTAACATCCATTTGTATCAGAAAAATTATATCCAAGGAAGAAAACAACATATATGAAACGAAACTCGTGAGCCATGTCCTGTGGGACACTAGTATCAGTCACAAGGGAAGCCTTGAGGTGGAAACTGAATATTCCAATCATATTTCTATCAGTGGACAATATTAATGGGAAATGGCAGAGTTTCCAAGGTTTTGAGCAACATTACAGTGAGCTGTCGTCTGAAGTTTGATGTCATGGAGGAGACAAACATTTCTGGAGACACCAGCTTCCTTTCGGGAATTGATAACACAGGTGTTAAATAGTTGTTGATGAAATCATTTGAGCCCATGGCTACTGAAAAGATAGAATTTCTGAAAAGATTTTGAGCTGCAGAAACGCCAATCATGGATATAATGTCTTGCCTAGTGTTTGCAAAGTTATCTAATTGAGCATCCATGTTGATTCGACCGCCCTATCAATGACAAAAGAAGATTCTTATAGTATGGTTCTAAATTCAATCAGAACAGCTATACCAGGGGAAATATTTCACTAAAATTCCGAACTTGAAGTTATTCCTTCCATTTTTGAGGAAGAAATTACACTTACAAAAATTTTTCCAGTGTGATTCAAAATCCCACCTCCACCGGAAGCATAATTTACTCCCTTAAGAATCACTGATCCTCTTGTACTTGGAGCCAAGTAAGGAGGGGTGAAATCAAGACCCAATTGATGGCCTGATGGCACACATGATTGGAAGAGAAAAGAGAAACAGTAATTAGTTGGCTTATTTCAGCCAAAGACTTGAAATGGGCTAAATATTTATTTAAAGAAAAAGGAAAATGCAGAAATGTAAAAGTAAGCAAATCTTGCCTAAGATGTCCACTATGGTTCTTCCATTTGTGAAACGTCCTGAGGGCCATCCAAAATCAATTCCATTGGGGACGTAGTTTGCCCTGGAGAGTGAAGCAATGTAGTTGTTGTTACCCGGATCGAGCAAAGAGTCCCCAAACACAAAAGATGCAGGAACATTATTCGAAAAGCAAATCCTAAAAAGCAGGAAACTTGTCAAAAATTGCAATGTGACCCCAAGAACGACTGGTTTTTTCAAATCAATAACCATCAGAAACCACTTCATAGAGAATCAAACGAATCAAATTTTAATGAAGGGACTGGTGCTTCAAAAGGTCTCAGGAACAACTAAATATTGAATGGGAAGCAGTATGAGCTAAAGAAGAATGTTTGCTTGTAGTAAGATGAGACGGCAGGTTACAATAAATAAATAAAAAAAATCCTATGCTGGAACACCAAGCCTTTGATTTGATATAAATAGATGGGACAATGTGTTTAACTCGAGCAATGGGAGAATGTGTAGGAAATAAGCGTTAGAAAGGTAAGATGAGTCAATGATGAGAAAATAAAAAGAATCTGAAACTTTTTTAACGTTGGCCTTTCGTTTACATCTCACCTATACAAAGGCTGAATCACATAAATAACACCGCCTCTTGTTCATGCAGATTCAAGTTATTATTTAGGTCCTCCTGAGTTGGCAGTGCAAGAGCCATAAGTAGCCCTGGTAAACAAGACCTCCACATTTATGGATTCTAACATTTAAAGGCTTTGGTTGGTTTCAAGTTGCAACTTGAACCTTCAGCAGCTTCTCTGCCGGGCTACCAAAGCCTTTAAATGTTAGAATCCATAAATGTGGAGGTCTTAGTTTCATCATTTTCATCTTATCTGATTTACTTACTTGGATGGAAACGAACCAGGCAGATTGTTACATATTGACGTCCTTCAATTAGCTAGCAATAAACATGGGGAAAACCTTAAAGCACTAAAAAGAGGACATACATGGAACACACTCATAAATTAGTACAATGACGTTATTGAGCCAACCAAAACAAGACAGGCCATACCTTTTTTTGAAGCCATGCATCTAACATCAGAGCTAGTCGACCCAACAAGCAAAACATAATGTAAACTTATTTTATCAAAGTGTACTAACTAAAGAACTTGTTCAAAAACATGCTCTCATTAAAGAAGTAATTGTCTCTAGCTCATCACCTGAAAATGTAACTGCCTTTCAATTCAAGTGAACACAATTGCAGAGGATTTAAGTGTTAAACGGAAATTGATAAATTTCCTTTCAGTATAGTTGTAAGAGTGTTGTGAGAATATTTTATTGTACGGTTTTGAAAAGAAGATATGCATATATAATACCATTTCATTCACCACAATTACTTATTGCCTCAGTAATTTTCCTTCTTCTATAAGCTAATCATTAAAAAAAAAAAACCATTCCATTAATAATAAAATAATGTTGTGGATAATCGAATAAATATTTTTAGATGATGCCTTTTTACTAGTTACCACCTTAGTCAGCCACATCAAAATTTACTCCTTGTTTTTTTTGTACGGGTAGAAGTCATTAAATGAAAAGGGGTAACATTATTAAACATGAAACGTGAATAGTTAATATGCCAGAGCTTCTTCAAATATTTTTTTTCCTTTAAAAAGAATCAAAATGAAAGAGCTCATTTAATTCTGGCTCCCACTGTATGTCAAGTTGGGCAAATTCCTGCTTGACATTGAATGCTCTCTGTCCTGCACCGAACTGTAAAAAAATAAGGTTGACAGTAAACTCAAGTTTTCTTTTCAACAGCTACCATATACCTCTTCTACTGTATGCGTGAGTTTCTAATTTTTTTTCTTCCTGTAACTAGATGGGATAACTCTGTCTGCGTTGTTTCCAAGTTTTAGATTTTAAGAGATTTCCCAAAGTCATATGAAGAATTATTCAAGATATATACAAGTATCATCAGCCTTCTGCCTATACTAGTCATCATCATCAGCACCTTAAATTAGAAAATTTCACATTCTTGAATCTGTTTTCTATCATATTTAGTGGCCCAGGAGTAAATGAGTATTGTATCATTTCCAGTACATTTTCTTCTCTTTTTTTTTTGAGCAAAATTTCCAGTACATTTTCGAATGGTGGTTTTTTAACTGATATTTCAGCACTGAAGGAACAAAACCAGGCCAGAAGGAACATGTAAATTCAGGTCGCTAATCGCTAAATTATTAGCCATTAAAAAAACATATGGGAGTAACCCTAGAACGAGCACCTTCTGTTTCTTCCCAGTTTATTCTGCGTCAGAACTCAGAAGCATCGTTTCGCTTCATTATAGGCATAAGGCAAACAGGTGCTATTAACTAAAGTACCTGTGAGATGCAATGAAAAAGTAGAAGTGACTTTAACCCCAAAATAAAAAAATAGAGATAAAAACATGAAGTAAAGAGTCAATAATTACTACATCCAGTTTTTAATATAAGATTTTGTTTAACTTTTAGTTTGATCTTAATTATAAGACCCTAATTCACTTTGTCTCTCATAGTTATATATATATTTTTTTCAAGTAGTCCTTCTAATAATAGTAGTTTTAGCCAACACACTTGATTAGCAAGGATTTTAAGAAAAACAATACCTATTTATTATAAATAACTAATTTAACTTATTTTTTTAATTTTTTTAAATTAGTAAACTAGCTCTTATAATCAGAAACGGAGATAGTATTAACAAACATATTAAAGAATTGATGCCGCAGCTTAAGCGCCTTCACACGTTTAATTATCGTATGCTAATTTAATCCATCAATCTTTAAATACTTCCAATTCCTTGACCTAAGTCACGACAAATCAAAACAAACCTTGCAAAGGAGACGATGACCCTGAATCCCTTGGCCGTAAATTCGTAATCGAATTGCCATGAAGCCATATCCAATCGACTCTAAAACAGCGAACACTCTTGCTATTAGCTCGCTGATGGGTGGCGGTCGACGAGATAATGTTTTCCGGCCAGGTGGCGCTTGGGGTTGATACGGATCGGGCAAAGAAAAATGTTCCCTTCCCTGAAGCTGAAAACAAAGGTGGTCGGAACGTGGGACCTTCGTTTTAGGCTTTTAGCAATTGGTGTGGGACCACCCACTTTTGATGTATGAATGAGAGTGGCATTGGACTCGTTTGACTGGTACTATTTTGGTCGGATATATACAGAAACATTGCTTTAAGTGGATAATATACTACAATCATTCTGTTTCATTCATTTTTAGTAGTAGTAATTCAATAATAAGGAAACAAATCATGAGGAAGAGGATAACAAAGATGTGATGTTTCGAATCTGTAACTCTTCCAGAAATGTGAAGAGGTCAAGAAGAAGAAGCGAAGCGGCTAAGATTGATGGGCGAGATATCAGGAAGATCTCCATCCAATAGTCGCCTAGCTATGATCTCATTAGTAGCTTGAGATGGATGGTAAGGATCCCGGAACACGTGCTTGGATCTATCCGCACATACTTTCGACGTCGGTCCACAGGGTATCAGCCCTCCGAACCTCCCCGCCAACCAACAACAAGACGATGAAGCATTCTGAAACCCTGTTCATTTCCAAAAACAACACCACCATTAACATTTCAACCCAGAAACCGGTATTTGCATTGCACCAGATATATACACACACTCACCATATGCAGCGTAGTTCTGGAGTATGTCAGATAAAATGTGGTATACGACCGCATAAAGGATGGCTGAGTAACTAGAGAAACAAGAGCCCTACAGAAAGCCCATTAAACTTGCGGGCTGATTGTATTGATTTGGCCTTCTCTCGCGAGTTGAACTGTGCTGGAAGTAGGGGGTGTTCATCAAGATCGCTAGCCCAATATACCCATCCGAGCCCGCGAGAAAATAGTCCTGCCCAGCCCGGAAAAAAAACAGCCCAAAGAAAAATGGATATTTTTGGGCTGGGCATATTATGAGCAGGGCTGGGCTGCGAGCACAGTATGCTGCCCTGCCCATTTGGCCCTGCCCGTGATGTATATATTTATAATTCTTTTTTTTTTTGTCAGAAATACTCATAATGATATATGATATATATAATAATATATATTATTTTCCCCTCTTCCATTTGCCATAGATACATTTAGTGGTATGTGTAATTCTTCCTTCTTAGTATCTTTTTAATTTTTTCTAATGTGATTTAGTATCTTTTAGTTTGTTTTTATTGTTGGTTGTCTTGCAAAGATGCAAAAGCAAGCTCACTTTAGTGTTATATTAGAAGATATATCAATTTAAGACAAATCAAAGTTATTGATTTGTTGAATTTATTGTTTATTCAAGTATTTATTTTTTTATAGTTGTTATAAGATACCCTTACTTTAACTAAAAAAATTTTCACCAAGATATCACTATTTGGGCTTGGAAGCCCGCCCTGCCCAGCCTGAAAATGGTTAGGACTTCTGTGGGCAGGGCAGGGTTTTGTAGCCCGCTCATTTTTCAGGCCGGACATCAGGCAAGGAACATGTCCTGCCCAGCCCTGTCCATGAACACCCATAGCTGGAAGGACAGTAAGACTTGATCTAAGGAGTGCAAATATAGATAAAGGAAGAGGTTTGGTGAGAATATCTGCAAGGATTTTATTTCGTCGATGGACAACATGACGATTCTTATCTATTTGTGTACTACGTGAACGGGGGCCGATCTCCTTGCTCACCGTTGGACTTCCTCCCTGGAATAGTAAGCTACATGAGGAGTGGCTTCAAGTCAATTGCTGCGAGGCTACGCAGGAACGATGAGAGGAAGATTTCAAGGTGGGCAAAATATAAAGAAAGCCCATTAAACTTGCGGGCTGTGTGTATTGTTTTGGGCTCCAATACCTTCTGATATTCCCAAGGCCACGGTTGATATCACTATAGTTACAAATCGAAAGCACACGCTTGATGGGCAATTTCGCCAGGTGAAAATCACTAGTATTTATACTATCGCTTATTAAGTGCAGATCGATTAATATATCCATTAATGCATTTCGTTAAGATCTCTTCTTCTCTGATCGGTACTGCTAAACTTCTAATCGTTCTCACATTCCAAACTTCGATCACAAGAATTTAATGTAGATTTAAGGTCTAATTTTGTGTGGAAATTTTTGCTTGCCATAGAAGTTTAAATTAAAAACATAACATTGCTGATTCGATTCGTTAACAAAGTTAATTTTTACCGTTAAAGACACTTAACCACCTCAACATAAATCAGTCTACAAACAGTTAACATTAACTTTGTTAATTGGTTGAGGTATCATTAAATTAAAAAAAAAACTTTTAAGATGACATTGTCCTTTTGAGAAAGCTTTCGAAACAAAAGTATACCTTAATCCTTTAACTTGTATAGGTCTGCATAGCCTTGAAAGAAAATCATATGTGCACACAGAGTTGATCTTTGGATCCTCATCAGTGCAACGAATTGAATCGAATTACCTACCAGGTTTGGTGAAATATTTAAATGTTCATCCCATTTTCGGGTAGAGTGAAAACCCTGCACGAATGTGGCAACATTTTCTGTAAGATTTTCCGTAATAATGTGTTCACAGCTATATATGATATACTAATTGGGTGCTTAATATAAGAGCTAGTTGACTAATTTGAGTAGATTAAAAATATTAGTTAAGTTTGTTATTTGCAATACATAGATATTGTCTTCTCTAAAATATCCTTATTAATCATGTGTGTTAGCTATAACTATTATTTGATGAAACTTTTAACATGTGCAACTATTACAATGGTTATTTTGAGAAAAAATAAATAAATATGATAGATAAAGCAAATTGGGATGTTATATTTAAGACCATATTAAATGAATTTTTATATTAAGGACAATAAGTAGTACTCTATACTTCATCCATTAAAATTATAATGAATTTTTTTTTGTAAGTAATACTTCTCCATTCATAAATATAAGATCTTTTTTTCTATTTTTCAAAGTATAATTTATAATATTTCCCCGAAAAGGCTTTCAGTGAGTATCAAAAACTAAGAATAAATAAGGGTAAATATGAAAAGAAAGTGTATGTAAATTAATTAACAAAAGTGTTTTATAAGTTTAGATAATGCGTGTGTATTTCTTTAAAAAACTAATTTAAAAAATTGAGAACTACAAGTCCTAAAAAAAAAATAATTACAAAATAAATTTCAAAAACTATCATTTTCTATCCTGAAACTTATCATTACAAGCTATTTAGATTGTTATAAGAATTTTTTAATAATTATTTTTCTATCTTAGAACTTCTTTATAATAAAGTGTCCATAGCTGTGGCAGTTTTGAATCGCTTATGCACAAAGCTGGTAAGGGGGAAGCTCAACTTATGGTTTGTACTTTGTAGTTCTAATTAAAGTTAGCCATGCATGTGTGAAATACGAGTGCAGGAGCCTGCGGTTGTGTAGATATATTCCACTGGGTTTGTTGAAATCTTCTAAACTACTACTTCTGATATTATTTATAAGGCCTCGTTTGTAAACTATAAATAAGATCTTTAGTACAATAAAAAAAATAGAATTTGTGATGAAAATTAAGAAAATTTGTTTAGAATTTAATTTGTGATGGACTGCACATCGCATTTCCTACATATCATGACAAAATTTTTTGTTCATTTAATGTCCTAAAAAAAACTTTGATCTGCACTAATATATATATTAGAGAGTAACAGACCCCTGTTGGATTATATATATTCCTTTATTACTGCTATTCGCATCAAATAAAGCTTGAAATTGCAGATCAGCATTATGGGCAAGTAAAATTGCAAATCGAAATTACTATATGCTTGTGGGCATCGTGCACCTCGATAAGAATTAAATAATTAGCCAAACTTAAACGTTTATTCCAATCTAAAACTATGGGACTTTTAGACTCATCAATACAATACACAGTAGTCAAGCATGCTGTGAACTTGTAATACAAGAACCAAGAGAACAATGGCAGATCAAAGCAGAAGTGGATATATGCGGACTCCACTTCTCTTTTATCGAGTTCTCATGCTCTCTTTATCTTTTTCAAATCGAGCTATCCCCTCTTAAATACTTTATCAGAACGTACATTATATTCATCCTTTATTCATTTATATTTATAATTTCACACACAAACTCAATGATTATGGGAATAATTTGACGATTTTGTTCAAAACTTAATCTCCGCCAACTGGTCCGGCGGTAACGTTGTAGACTCCTCCACCGCTGTCGCCGGTGCAATTGCTACCACAGTTTCCACCGATGGAGATACTTATACCTAATCCCCCACTGCCTCCGGTGTCCCCATTTTGATCACCACAACTGTCGTCTCCGCCGCTGTCCCCGCCACTAGATCCACCTCCGTAGTTACCATCTCCTCCTCCCTCGTAACTTCCTCCACTTCCACCTTTATCACCACCTCCACCGGCATAACCTCCTCCACAATCACAACCTGTTCCTTCGCTTGATCCTCCTTCACAGCCACAGCCTTTTCCTCCTTCATCACCCCCTCCCGCGTACCCTTCTCCACCTCCTTCTCCACTTCCACAGCCTTTTCCCTTACCGCCTCCCGCCTTGTCTCCTCCACAACCTTCTCCTTCTCCGCCGCCTCCGGCGTAACCCCCTCCACTTCCTTCTCCACTGCCACAGCCTTCTCCTTCTCCCTTGCCCCCTCCGGCGTACCCTCCACTTCCACAGCCTTCTCCTTCTCCTTCACCACCTCCGCCATATCCTCCTCCGCTTCCTTTTCCTCCTCCACCATATCCTCTTCCGCTTCCTTCTCCTTCACCCCCTCCGCCATATCCTCCTCCGCCTCCTTCTCCTTTTCCACAACCCTCTCCTCCTCCGGCATAACCACCTCCACTTCCTTCTCCTTTTCCACAACCTTCTCCTTCCCCTCCGCCACCTCCGGCATATCCTCCTCCGCTTCCTTCTCCTTTTCCACAGCCTTCTCCTTCTCCCTTACCCCCACCCGCGTAACCTTCTCCACTTCCCCCTCCTTCTCCACTTCCATAGCCACTACCATACCCGCCCGAACTGCCGTTACCGTAGCTTCCATAACCAGGAGTCTCGCCTTCATTGCCATGAAGCTCGCCAAGTTTGATTCTTCGACCCTCGGATATTCCTACAATCACCATTAATATCAGCACCAGAAGAGTCGCACTCAGAACATTCCTCATCTTTATCTTTAATTAGAAAAAACAAAGTATATAAAGCTCGATATCGAACGCTTTATGTGGGCGAATTATAGCCTGGCAATCATCACTCGTATTTATAATGATACGAAGCCGTAGATCGTTTAACCATTAATGCATTCCGTTGAGATCTCTTTTTCTGTGATCGAGACTGCTAAACTCCTAATTGTCCTCATCCCGAACTGGATTAAAAGACAGATTTTATAGTAGCCCGATGAACTCCTAACAAAACTTTGTCTCTTCTCTCAAATACTTCAAGTGCTAATAACTGGCAGTGCACAACTTATGCAAGTTTCAACTTCTAATACAGACTTGCTTCTATATCTATGATAATTATTTGAACGTCATACCCTCTCTGTCCAAGGAATTAATTCAAATTGCTTACCAAGTTGGTGAAACATTTAAATTCTTAGTTGAGGATGCAGCCAATTTTCAATTACGAGATCCGTGCACGTAGCAAATTTTGCTGAAATTCAATGTCATTCCAATAATAATTGAGTAACAAAACTCATGGGAAAAAAGTGTTATGAATACAAAGTATTTTATTTGGATGTCTATCACCTATATGTCCACTCATATATTCCTTGAAAAATGCAACTATATTATGAGTTGAAGATCATGAAAATATGACTCTTGCGGTTCTTTTTCCCATAATCTAAAATATAATTTATGATTTCCTCGTTATTAGACCACGATGCAAATTTGTTCTAAAAATTTAAAATCATAATAATATTTTTTTTCCTGTTAAAAATGTTAACAGCCAATATCACTATTTTAGCAGTCAATATTAATTTTTTTAATAGCAAAAGACAATATTACTAGGATTTTAAATTTTTAGAACAAGTTTACATCCAGAAAAATAATGCACTCTATTATTATAGTATTATCTATGCCTTGTTAAGACTGGGCCTCAGTCTCTTTTCAAAAGCAAAATGAAGAGTTTCAAAGGCCCAATTTTGAAGGTAGCTTTTCTGAGATCCGAGTCCAAAAAGCCCAACTTCCAAATCTTCCACGGTTGGTCCAATAAGGCAACATCAACACATCATCCAACGCAACGCAGGGAAGGTGCCTCCTACAGTTTCGAGGCTCAGGCGGCTCATCCTTTGGGTTCTTCCCCGCTGGTGGTGTTCCCCTATCGCAGTCCTTCAGACCATCAATTAAGTGTCGAGCTTTTTCTACTCTTAGGGCATAGAAATCTACTCGCAATCGATACTTCTGTGTTTTCTGTCTCGAATTTCTCTAAGGAACTTTTGTCCCAAAAAAGCTTGAAAGAGTAAAGATGGAGGCTGCAGATGAGGGAGTAGAGAGGATAGAGGATTCCAAGGACTTACAGCAACAGAGCAAAGCGTTTGATAAGCTCACTGACCGCGTCGAGGATCGCCAGCTCGACTCCACTCGCGTCCAGGAGGTCCCTCCCGGTCTCTTTAATATTTACTCTTTTATTCTGTTGTATTTTTTTTTTTCCTGAGAAAGAAAAAATTGTAAGAATTTGTTATTAAATTGATTGATGGAGGCTTGGCATATAATGATTAAGGCAGTGCGTTCCAATTAAGCAGTTTCATGCGATGCTCTCTAACAGTTTTGTGATTTGTCAGGCTATGGCTTCAATTGCTGCATCTGCAGAAGCGGACTGGAATGCGATGCGTTTGAGGTAGATAGGAATCTTTTGAGCTTGTTATTTTTCCAGAAAACGGTTTAAATTAGTGAGTACGTTTTTGCAATGACTAACATTGTAATGTTTGGGCTGTCATTCGTGTTCTGCTGTTTGGGCATGGCCTTGCACGGCTTGTTTGTCATATAAAGCTATGAAGACTTCCTGAACATATTTCTGCGGCTTCAAAGTTCATTTAACCTTCTGAAAATTATGCATTATTCCTGCCCTTAAAAGCGTCAAACTGTGGTGGAGTCTGAAATTAGGGGAAGCATATGCTTTGCTCTCTAATAAATGAAGTGCCCCCAACTTCTCCTTTTAATTGCTCATATAATGGGAAAACCTTCTTTTGTCACATTTGCGACCATAATATTGTACTTGGGGAATAAAAAGAAAAGGATGGGAGATTCCCCCCCCCCCCCGGGGGGGATGAGAAATTTCACGAAAATCCATCTTTATTAGAATATTCAGTTCTCATTAGGCTTGTATTATTATTACCTATGTTCTATATTCGCATTACTTGCTTTTATGTACCCTAGTGTCGTATGTTGTTTTCAGTAATACAACATGATTTGCTGCTGTTATACTAGTATCTTGAATTTTTACTAGCTAATTTTATCGTAACAGAAAATTTTTCATTTATCTAATGGAAGTTATCGCCAGTTATAGAATGGAAATCTAGAGACTTGGACTCTTTCAAATTTTGGACTTCTAGAAATCCCAATATAATTATATTCTTGCACATTTTATTTCTTGAACATTTATTTTTATTCTCAGTGAATTTTTAAAGAGGCTCCTGTATGTGTGTCTGTTTTCCTTCTAGGATATAAGATCATCTATTAGACTTAGCGAGCAGCTGTAAATCCTCGCCTTTTAATGTTGAAAAGGGTTTTGTCTTTGGCATCTATTGGACTTAGCCAACAGCTGTCAAACCATATTGATTATTCTTCAGCCCAATCTTGGATTCTCTTGGCTATTTTCTTTCCCAGCTTTATGCAAACACTTTGCAAAAATCTGGGAAAATATTACAATCCTCAAGATATCATTAATTTATTATAGCAAAAATGCACATGATTATATATATGTATGTACATGTTTATAGATACAGACACAGCGAAGCCAAAACCCATGTTCAGGTGATAGAAATTTCAATCGTCAGAATCTCAATCAGAACATGCAGATTATTTTCTTAAATTCCCAGGCGATTGGCTTTTTATCTGATGCTGACATTAATTTGAGGTTATAATTTACAAGTTCTCATTGGGGGAAGTAAAAGCTCATCATAAGCATATGCATTCTCCTCAGCCCCCTAGTATGGGGGCCGTAATACAAGCATGCTTAAACCAATTTAGATTTGATAATGTGAAATAAGTTTGTGTAACACAGATCTTATCATCTTAGCAATTCCTCACCTTATGTACTTGGCAAAAGAACTTTAAAAGTGTCGGAAGTGTATCAATTCTAAATCCCAAAGTTCATTGTGCAATAAAGACTGATACTTATTGCGGTTCATTAAATCGTAGTAGCCGATCTCTGCTCTATGTAACCTGCACACATGTCTCTTCTTTTGTTTCCATGTTTAGACTGAAATCTTCAGTTAAATAACTCGCATTCTTTATGCAAGTATATCTTTCCCTTTAACCGCTAATATCATGCTGAACAACTTACCACATCATTGACTGTGCAAATCTGAACTATTAGCTTATGTTCAAATTTCGTTACTGTATCCTCTCACCACCAATTTAGTCGTTTGCAATATAAGTCTCTTTGTCAGTCAATTTTTCTATATCTTAAATCTCAACTTCCAATCTTCCATCTTGTTTCATTACCAGGGAGAAGGAACTGGCTGCTGTTAAGATAAATGCAGCTGATGTTGACATAATCGCAAATGAACTAGAGGTAACTTATCTTGAACTTAAGCGTCACAACTTTTGGAAGCTTATTCATGTTTAGGATAGACTGGTGACGCTTTTAATGCCTTTGACAGCTGGACAAAAAGGTGGCTGAAAGAACCTTGCGTGAGCATAAAGGCGATGCTGTTGCTGCTATTAGGCATTTGCTTCGCTAGATATTTGTGTCGAAATTTGGATCCTCAAATGTATACCATCAAAAGTCAGATCTATTCAGAATTTTTATACTTATATTTTTTTCGGGCAAATTAGATTTTTGCATGAGCTGTAGGAACTGTGTTTTCGGGTGAAAGTCTGAAAGATCCGCTGTGTATTGAAACTTTTGTCCAAGTTACTTCTTTTTTGGTCCGAGTTTCGTGCATGGTTTATTTACCAATTTTCAGACTCAAAACAAACGGCTTTCCTGTGGGAAAACGGACGCTTACTGGATGCCATAATGTGCAAACTAGAAATTATACATTTTATTGAAGTTTACATGCAATACAAAACACGCCATTGGAAGGTAGTTAAAAAGAAGAGGAAGAAAAAAGGAGAAGCACTGCCAGCGGGTGGAGTCTTTGTGCAGTTGTTTTTTGTCCCTGTTGGAAAGTTAAGTTTGCAAGCGCTAAAGCTCTATAACTCTCCATCATTCCAGTCACAGGTTGGAAATTTTTACGCCACTGAAGTTGTTGATTCTACAAGTTGCCTGCACAAGTTGGGGCTTAGTGGCTGGCTCCTCTTGTCTGTATCTATCTTCCATGATCATATGCACGTTAAAAAGGCAAATAGGCAATAAAGCAGTCCAACAAAGACAAAGGGGAAAATGGGAGTTTTGGGTCAAGTCCGGAGTGAACCAATTGGGGGGGGGGGGAAGGAAGGCAAGGTGATGAGACGAGCGAACTGCTCGTCCACAGTTCATAGGAACTGTTAGTCCAGATTCCAGAGTATGCCCAAGTTATTTTGACTTGCTAGTTACCTTCCAATTCAGGATGGAAATGAGACCCACGAAGATAGATTTTCTAGTAGTTTCTTTTGTCAAATTCATTTTTAGTTTGTCTCTTGTCTATCACAATTTTGTGAGTTTTTTATGCTCAATGCTTTGGTCCTGATAAGTTTTTGAACTCAACTTACCGAAATCTTTTTTTTTAAAAAAAAAAAATTGAAGCATTTTTAAGCACACTGTCGAAAATTTGAATAATAAGTTGCACTATTTATAATTTTTTAATAGTGTGATTTTATATAAATTCTATTTTAAATATTGGCGTAATGATTTTTGGTTTATATTATTTTAACCATGAGTTTGAATTTATGTAATATTTTATGTTTGATGAATATTTTAGTTATTTATTGTACAATAGTCAATACTTTAAACAACTATTAATCATATTTACAATTTTTAATTTGGAAATAAAAGTTTTATACGAACATTGAAAATTTTGAGTGAAAATTATGTAGTGTGGATTATTGTCATTTTTGAAAGATATCATACCAAATTATTATGTAGCATAAGAAAATTAAAACAATATTCACACCTTCCTTCAAATTTACCTCAAACGCTGATTAAATGTTGATTTAAAATACATTAAATAAGGCGCTCATGGCATATCACGGAAAGGAACCACCCAAATATGACATATAACTTTGACCACGGAAAGGGAGAAATAGGAGATTTTAAGTGATACCCAGCCATACTTTTTTTTTTTTTGTTTGGGGGGGGGGGGCCCAAAAAACTTCAACTGATATTGGCAGCAACTGGTCCTGTTCTTTTCCCCTTGTTCGTGCACAAAATTGTGCCACTTGTGAGTGAAAATAAAGGGAGTGGAGCTACGTACGAAAATCACACTTACTAGTTTAGAACGGACTAATCAAATCATGAATCTGACATGCTAAGCCGCACCTTGTCGATTCCAGTGGATAATTACAAAACTCCAACCATGATTAACAAAGAATATGAAGGGAAGAAACTTCTCGGATCCTAATCCCTTTCGTCCAATCAAAACTCGAAGTTTTTGCCTTCTCTGCCTCCTGTACAAATTCTTTAATAGCACCTAAATTCTCCGTCTAGGATCACAATAAAGGTCACAATCAATCCCATTTGGTATGGCTCCAAGCATTCAGCACTACTAACAAATTGAAGATCATTGATGCCATTGAAGAGACAAAACGTGATTATACCAATCATCATCGTCGTCAAGCTCCACTTTCTTTCATTTTTCAATGTTGTCCCCTTTTAAGTTCTACCGCAAATGGTGAAGAGCCACAATTCCGATCAGCACTTTGGTATGGTTCCAACTTCAAGCCGGGCCCCGTTCGTGTCAATTCAACTGCTTACCAGAAACTGGTAAAAAGGTATGCAAAAAAATCATTATGTCGGCTGCAGGCGAATAAAAGAAAAGAAGGTCAAAGGCCGTGTTTAGGACTCCTTTTGAGTGTTTTCAACACCAGCAGAACGAGCAGCTTGAAATTGAAGGGCATAACGTCTTTGCAGCTCTCGAAGCCTTTCTAGCAGTTCCTGAAACGTTGGCCGGCAGGCTGGATCACTGGTGGGAATGAACAAAGATACAAGTCAGTGAAAGATATCAGCGATGGCAACGTGTTCCCGCAGAAATTCTTGCCTACAACTAGGTGAGTCACATCATCTATGCACTAGTAGAGCCAAATCATAAAGACCCCATATAATACTACATTTATCCAATTGTGCTATAGTGCATAATAGAGTATGTGCCTTGTTCAATGTCCTATTTATATGACAGTTATAATAGGGATATGACTTACAACCACTAATGTAAATTAGAGTTGGCGTGCTAACTTTCTGGTGTGTCAATTCATTTTTTCACAGAATGAGAAAAATTTTGATACCTTGTGCATCCACGATGCATAATTCCCACCTTTTCTTTTATGCTTTTTATAACTAGAGACCAAACAAGTGACTAAAGAAAAATATGATTCCTTCAAAAGTTCATACTAAGTCAGAGTCGAGCAAAATAATACCAGTTAGAGTAATTCAGAAGTGAGTATATCATATACATAAACACACCATACATGCATGTGTGCTGCTGACAACTTTAGCTGACCAAAATTAAATAGTAAACTGAAGGACAGTAGATTTTCGGGGGACAAGACATGGAAGATGAGGAAAGTCCTATAATGCCCAAAAAAGGAAGGGAGAATTTGAATCTTGCTATCAACAGCACACAAGCAACATTTTTGCACCCTTCAAAATTATAAGAGCAAATATAGTTGCAAGGTTGTCTCTCTATTTGTTGGCCATTAGATTATTTAATAAATAACTTATCTTAAAAAGGTGAACTTGTCCCCCTCTAAGCATCAACACCATCAAATATGTGATCGTTCTTAAATGAAGCCCATACTAAGGTTGAAAGAACAAAACTTCAGACTGAGAAAAAGAAGTAGAAAAATAGATGAACTATGTGTTTCCCATCACTTAGTACTGTTATGTAACCCAACAAAACATTGTGAAGTCAACTGATGAAATTGTTAAGTTGTCAATTGTCATAAACCAGATTACCAAAATGAATTTTGGGCTACTGCAAGTATTTTAGGTAAAGAGTGAAAAAGTAGAAACTGTATATGTCAGTAACTATGGAACAACCATCGGTGTGTGTGTGTGTGTGTGTGTGTGTAACACTAGCTCAAGCAAAAGCTCTTTGGATCTCAATTTTGTGATAAAATGTAATCAAAGTGTGTGTGTGTGTGTATCTATATATGTGTCTAACACTAGCTCAAGCAAAAGCTCTTTGGATCTCAATTTTGTGATAAAATGTAATCAAAGTATGAATGATAAGGTTCAAATGGGTAAAGATGTTGAGAGATGCTAAAGATATTAAGAAGAAAATCAAAATATAAATGCTTGATGAATATCCCAAACAGCTGATCTTATGAAATTCGCATAGGCACGCTGGCCAACAGTAGGACACAAATCATTTTAACTGATCATTGACTTTGCAAGTGGAATAAGATTTATGCGTGTACATATTGAGCTGCAGAAAAAGATATAAACTAGTATGACAGAACGACCAGGAAACACACCTATGCCAGCAGCTCTCAATTATAGCAGCCCACTTGGGATCAACATCCTTTGGAATTTCTAGCCGCTGGTTCATGAAGCCAACAGCTCCAATCACCTGCAAGTATCCTAGACAAACCATTGTTCATATTTGGACCCACCATAATATGACTGCTACAAAAATGAATATGAAAAATTAAAGGAATGAAATATCAGAAGGAAGCGGGAAACAAATTATTAATAATAAAAAAGACAAATCCCATAAAAAGAAACTTGAAATTACTAAATTTCAAATCAAATTTGGTAACAACACTTTAATAGGTTTTGACAACACTGGACTGGCAAATGATAACACATTTTTGTAGAAATTCTTTATCTGGGGTTTAGTAATTTCAAACTTCTTCTTATAAGATTCTTTCTAATAAAAAATGCATGTCCCTTGGCCTGTCAAATAAAATTTGTTATTCAGCAAGCAAATGAGTGACAAAGTAACAAAACGATTCGAAGATTCACATATCTTCAAGGGCTCGAATACCTGATGTAAGTGGATTTTCCAACCATATGAGACAAACACTTTCGGAGGTTTTCAGTTCGACAATCTTATATGCCACCTTATTAATCACATATTCATGAAAACTATACCTGCATTGAGTTGAGACTCTCCCAAGGGATCTTCTCAGTTGTAAGTTCCCACAATATCACTCCAAAGCTGTATACATCAGACCTGATGTCCCCAAGAAGAAGAAAATATAAAGTATTCAAAATCCATAAGTTCAGTGGGGAGAAAGAGAATACCCAAGGGTAAAGATCAAACATACTTCTCATCAGATGGCTCATTACGAAGAACTTCTGGTGCCATCCATTGAGGCTGCAAAGCAGAAAATGCAAGAATCAGGAACTTTTTTGTTTATGTGGAGAAAAAAAAAGGAATTCAAACAAAAATATCTTGTGGTCAACGAATAAGATATGTGAACCTACCGTGCCCTTTCCAGTCTTTGTTGTGAGATATGTTTCATGCTTGAGGCGCGAAAGGCCAAAATCACCGACCTGTTCAGCTAGTACATGGTTAAGATATTATCTACCTAAACAAGATATAATCCTAGAAATCTTCAAGCAATCAAAAGAGAGTCTACAACCTAACAAATGGAGAATAGATAGAAAAATTACAAGAAGCTGACCTTAACAGTCCAGTTCTTGTCAACTAGAAGATTTGAAGATTTCAAATCTCGATGAATGATAGGTGGGCTACAATGATGAAGATAGTTTACACCCCGAGCCTACAGAAAGGATAAAATTAGATCATATCTTCAATTAAAGCAAGAAAAAGTCAAAAATGAATTTCTAATATAAAAAGAAAAAATAGGGGAAAAAATGAACATGCAGCTATATCAACAAAACTTGAATGAGACATTTTCTCCATAATATTGCCAAAAAAATACTTACAATATCTAAAGCCATATGGACACGCCGTCTCCAGTCAAGTTTGGCTGTGTTTCTCTGGAGTAAGCGAAACAAGCTTCCACTGAAAAGAATTACAGATTAATACAAGAATAATTAGCCGGACTTGGCACTTTGTAACTAAGTGATTTAAAAAAAAAAAAAAAAAACTTCTGAACTAACCGTGGGAGAAACTCAGTCACAATGCAGAGACGTTGAGGTGAAGTTACTGCCCCCATGAACAGAAGGACATTTGGATGCCTAAGTCTCTTCATAACAGATACCTTCATATCAACAGCATCATCAAATTAGTGTTATATAATGATGAATTGTTTAGGACGGAGGCTCAGCACTCTGAGGTACAAATATAGTAGAATAAGAGCAGAATATAAATACAAGAAAATAAATCACAGAGAGGACTAATGAACTGGAATAACAGTCTCTTGCATAAACTATTCCACACTGGTCACAGTCTAAGAAATAACAATTCCAGAGAACTATGGCTCCACTCAGTAACTTATTTGGTTCATGTAAAATTCAACTTATTAGTTTTGCAAAGTCTTTCAATTAAAGAGGGAATAAATTAGGTGGAATTTTTATGTATTTTGCTTTGAGGTCCTCCAAAAGAGTTACTATATGCCGTGAAACCTCTTTCAAAGAATCAATCATGCGTGCTGGGTTGTGAAAAATGTTTCACATGTTAGCTTACTTCCACTTTGGTTATCTTTACTCACGTCTCTAGGGCTAATCAAGCTTCACCTATTCAACTGCTCATATTATGGCCACCATAATAAGTGCACTCTAGCCTTTTGGTTCCACAACATCTGCTCATAATATAATATCCATATTAGAGCACCAAACTATAACGTGCAAATGCTGCCTCAGCGATATATTTAAAGCTAGTAAGTTAAACCACATTGATCCTTCTTTGGTCAACAGATAATTAACGGTCCTTATCAAACATAATTAAATTCAATGAAGCCATGCGGTTATTGTTGTTGGTGGAAGGAACAAGTTTCACATATTTAGAAACCATCACCCTGAAACCTAACATGGATGTGGTTTAGTGCGTCAATAACAAAATGGCGAAGACAATCATCAAGCAAATATCATCAAACTAACATCCTCCATGGAAAGCCTAGCACATTCTAATTGGTATGTCTCTCCATGGTACATTAGCAGCTGAATTTTTTTCCTTTTTAAAAAATTTTGACTGCCTGAAAGCATACCTCTTGTCTGAAGGACATAATTACATCATCTGAATATTCTTGCTTGGAGAATACCTTGACCGCAACATCCTGCGGAAATGTGGGTGTTAATTGGCATCACTTATTAGTCAGCAATATTTGGTTTGTCACCGCAGAAAAGACACATCCCAAATGAAACTCTAGCGTTTCCTCAGGCTTGCATTTGCCATGAACATATTGCTTCCTTCCCGACATGCTTTATCTCATATTGAAATATTCGAAATTCAAAATATTATTGCACATGCTAGTAATCTGAGTTGCAACCTAATCATAATTTGTGTAATATAAAAGAAAACCTTAAACACGTGGTTAACCCACAAAAAGTGGACAACAGAAAGAAGCAAAAGAGAATTCTCAAACATAGCGACGGCCACTGGTTATTTCAATATCCTTTTTGTAAGTAGCATATGAACTTAAAACTATAATTAGCAGGAAGAGCAGAGAACATACTGATCCATACCACAGAGCATGATACACAGTTCCACATGATCCTGCACAACAACAGCAAAAAGGTAAATGGGAAATGGAAACAACATAATAAGCAAAACCTTACATCAAATTTACGAGGAAAGAATGATGGCATCAGTAAAGTATGGTAGATGAAATAATAAAAATAACAAATTCTATGAATGATAGCCACACTGATAACTGGTTACGTTTGCAAAGCAGTCAGATTTTGGTAATAAGAAACTTGAAATATAGACAATGCTCCAAGTTTATATGCAATCCCAAAGCATGCCTGTTTGGCGCTTAAAAAAAATTTAAAAAAAAAAAAAAAAACTACCTTGCCCAATTTGTTCTCCAATTGTCAGGTCTTCCCACAAGATTTCATAATCCAAACAATCAGTATCCATGTCCAATTTATTATTGACAGCACTGCTGCCACTCCCACAGCTGCTTGCACTACTTGTGCTGTTAACATTGAAGGAGGACCAGGATCCTGATGCTTCATTAGTAACAGGTCGATTACCTTCTCCTGCCTGACTTTCTGGCCTCACACAAGAAGAAGGAGGCTTCCGCTGAGCTGGCTCATTTTCTTGATCATTCTGCAACCACGGCCAACCAACACGGACGTTCCTTCCCTCTGACCCATCCCGCTCATTTGCTTTCCATGGCCATGATATCGTTTTCCTTTGAATCCATGCTTCAGCCTTGGAAGTTAAGACTTTATGCATAGGTTTTCCTTCACCCTCATCACCAGAATCTCTTAAATTTTTTCCTTGACTTTTGTCTTCTGTGTGAGAAATAACGCCAAAGGGAGAGGGGGGCACATCTCCCCTGGGTGTGCTAGCTCCACTTGAATTAGCATCTTCTCTCTGGTCTGAAGGAACCGACTCTGAGAAGCCAGGCTCAGAATGATGACTTTCACCACTCCCACCTTCACGATCCACATTATATCTCCTGTTCGGATTCTTGACTTCACTTTGTTACTTACCTTGGAGGCCTATTATAATGGTTTTCACATCAAAACATGCCATGCTAGGCTAAATAAAAGAAACATTTAAAGAAAAAGTTGTAGACTAACCAAATTTGTAATTTTTGATGCTATACCAACTTGAAGAGGCTGTTGAGAATCGAGACCAAGTTTATTGTGATGCTACTTCTAAGATTGGTGGAGCCTGAACCTGTTTCAAATTGCTTACTCCTGAGAACGGAACTCTCACTTCAAGGAAGGGTCGTGAATCACTTGAGACGCAAATAACGCCAATCAAACGTCCGTCATCGTCATATAAAGGATTA
>NW_021633677.1:0-64359 GCF_004799145.2 Neltuma alba
TTGCTTGATTTTGGCTCCTTCTAGATTCTTGGATGGCAACAAGTTGCTGCAAAACTGGAATGCATCGCTGTGCTGCTTCAGTCCAGTGGCTGAATGAGAGAATCTCTCTCTCAAAATGCTCATGTAAGCATTCAAAACCTTTGGCAGCACATATATTTTTTGTTGTTGTCATAGTCAATGGGATTCTCAACTTTTCTGCTACAGGTGCCATTAGGGAATTTTGAACTTGACTGGCTCATATTTACAGCAGATATCTTCTTTTTCTAGAGCATTGAGGGATAATCAACAGGTTCTTATTTCCTTTGAAGTTCTTTATTCTGTGTTTTATGTACAAACTGAAACTTACACCTTGTCTTCGATTATAATGCTTTCCTAATCCCTGAAATAGATGATTTTGCTTAGCTATGATCAGAGTTCTCTCTTATAGGTACTTTGATATCTGATGATGGCCTGCCTGATTTAGGCGGAATTAACGAAGAAGAGATGTTTTTGCTGATGAGGTCTGTCTTAGATATTTGTTGTTTTTTTTTTTTTTGGTGAAAAGATATTTAACTTTTATTGTTGCCCAATTTGTTAAGCATGTGCTTTTTATAATATTAATAGTAGTTGTTGTAGTAGTAATAACAATAGTTGATTTTTCAGCATGCATATATTTTTGTTATCTTGAAACTGAATGCCGTGCCTTCTGGGAATAGGTCCACCAACCTGTTCTTACCTACCCTGGAGCTTACAGAAGAGTTACAGTAGAGCTAAAGGTTTGGACGTCTATCTTTACTTGATTTCACCAATTGTACTGAGTTTTTAAAAATTAACAAGGACGTAATTTTCTGCAGATTCACCATCTGGCTGTAGATGCTCTTCTAAAAAGCAACCAAGTCAATGAGTTGGAAGGAGGTGCTTTGTTAGGGTTTGATCATGACATAAACTCTGGACCATTTGCCATAAATGATCAGAATGGCATTGATGAGGCCACTTCATGTGCACGTGCTTTTCGAGTCCTAAAGCAGTTAATCCAACGGTGCCTTGCAGATGCAGTTACATCTGGAAATGCATATGCTGATGCAATATTGCAACATCTATATCGATGGCTATGCAGGTTCAAATTTATCTATTTACTTCCCATTCTCATCTTTTTGGCTTAATGACTTCTTTGATCTTTCCTTCTCAAATTCAGCCCTCAATCAAAACTTCATGATCCAGCTCTTCACCAGCTCCTTCACAAGGTAAAGCAATTGTACATTAAAAGACGCTATATGATGCATGTGACAGTTGCACATGATGAATTTTATTTTGTTTCCTTTTCTTTGCCTTAAATTCATTCACTTTGTCCTCCAAAATGTGATAGTAAATTTACAATGGCAGATTGACTCGATTCATTTAAGTTTTTCTTAGATGGTAAAGCTTTTCCTCATGGTCAATTATTTCCCCCTTAAATTTGGCCTGTTGAAATCATGAGATTTGTCAATTATGTTTATGTGATAAAATCTTTAAATTTTTTTTTTCCGTGAATCCCATCAATATTTATAGGTCATGCAAAAAGTTTTTGCATTGTTGTTGGCGGAGCTCCGTAAATTGGGTGCATCAATTGTTTTTGCAAACTTCTCAAAAATATCGTGGACACAGGAAAACATGATCTGCCTGCAGCCAAAGCTTACTGTGATAGTTTGTTGCGAACTCTGCAGTCTAGGTTTGTCTCCTCAGTGCCATAGAAATTATAACACTTATCTATGATATTGTCAGTTTTTTTTTTTTTTAAAATCGAAGATAACAGAAATGTACAGTAAAGGCAACGAGTTGGACAGTTTGATCCACGACCTCATTTGAGAGTGAAACATTTACAACTTGTTCCTGATGAGCCTCGTTTTGTTGTGGAATAACCACTTAGTTCATACCCTTTCTAACTCTGGGTATTGCCTGTTCTATAGAGATCTATTTGAATGGATTGAACTTGAACCGCTTCAGTTCTGGAACTCATTGCTATTCATGGATCAGGTTCGGTCAGCCTTTTCCTTTGTTGTTTAGCCTGCACTATATGTGTTTGGGGTGCAAGAGTTTCTACGCTCCTTCTTTTTACAAATTATTCATTATTGATGAAGCAATTATACATAGCCAAGGAGCTTCTTTGCTTGTTTGAACAGATGTAATTAATACTTACATCAAGTCATTCTGCTTTGCCTTCTGTAGTATAACTATGGTGGAATACCAGCAAAATCTGATGATGCGATTAATGACGAATCTCAAGTTGACATTATATCAAGTTGGAACATTGCCGAATACTTGCCAAAGAAAATCCAGGTAAATTCATAGGATGAATTATAATATGAATCTAAAAGTTAATACAGGAAAAGAACCTAGAACATTATATTAGGTTGTTAGTTGGTTATCCTTTTAACATGGAGTTGATTGTTCTTTCCATTCCTATGTTATCCGGAATTCTTCTGGCTTTCTACAGGATCACTTTGTTTTCATTGTTTCTCAATTCATGTACATTCCCTGGAACTATGCACAAAGACAAGCTGCAATACCGGCTTCATCACAAAGTGGCGACTCCTGCACCCCATCAATCACTATTGGAGCTGCAGAGAAATTTGAATCACATGTGACGGAATATATTAAAGGACAGGTATAGCAATGACAGTGAAATTTATTTACGCTCTGTAGCTCTTGATTCCACATAATACTTGGTTCGCATTTCTGTTCTGCAGATCAGCTCTTACTTCACAGACAAGCTTCTGGGAATTGTTGGCGATATTATGCATCATATGAAGGAGATAAGACTAGAAAAAGACCAGAATGTATCATCTGGCAATCCTCAACTTGCGGCTGATTTCCACAAAGGGGACGCAGCCTTGGAATTTATCAAGCATGTCTGTGCCGTCCTCGCCCTGGACCAGAGTGTGCAGCATGACGTTCTGGTAATATCTAACGAACAATTCCTCATCGTGAAATTATAAATAACTTGACTGTTGTATTGTGATTTTGGTCACACAGTGCCTGATTTGCACAGTCAACTGTTGCATAATAGGCCAATAATGGGAAGATCTTCGGCAAAAAATGATGATGATGATTTCATCATCGTGAGCCGTAATTAGGGGTCGACTATTGTTATTTACTCCTCTCCAATCAAGACAAAAATAGAAGTTAAACAGTAGTGTTCATAACCATGAATGTTGATTTCCTGCCTAAATAATTTGAACTGGATAACCTTGTAAGGCAGCAAATTTTCCTATTCCTACGGTACCCCATGCTTAGCAAGGTAACAATTCTGTTTGTCCTTTGCTTCGTAGGTCATGAGAAAGAATCTGTTGAGATTTGTTCGGGTCAGGGAGTTTGCACCAGAAGCTGAGTTTCGTGATCCGAGTCATTCATTCATATTACCCAATGTCATCTGCAGGTAACAAGTTTTATACTAGTATTATTCATTGATTATTGATTAGTAATTAATGTTATAAATTTGCTGGATCCTAGCGGTACCTTCTAAAAATTAATCACGTCATACGCATCACATGTTTTTTCTTCGTACTTGAGTCATTATGATTTTGTTTGAGAGTCAGGTAAAGCAGCAGTTTGCCTTCGTTGAATATGGGTATTATCATCTATTTGCCAATTATATCAAATTGAATTTGCCGAGAACTGTGCATCACGTTCCAAGTGGATAATGTTATTATTCGTGCATTGAAAGAATCAAAATCATTTCTCCAATGTGTTTCGTTCTTGGACCTTCATCCGTGACAACCGCAAAATCTTTCAAAAAGGAAGTCTTTTTTTCCAATCAAAATATAGTCTGCGCTCACAAGTGTTACGGCTCTATCTTTTAATCTCTTATAGTTCCTCCTCCACAGCTCTCAAGTCGATCATCGTGCCATTATTAACATGACTTTCCAATCTTTTGGACAGCTACTGCAATGATTGCAGAGATTTGGATTTGTGCCGTGACTCAGCTTTATTAAGTCAGGAGTGGCATTGTGGCGTGCCGCAGTGTGGGCAGCCATATGATCGTGAGGTGATGGAAAATGCACTTCTTCAGATTGTACGACAGAGAGAACGGCTATACCACTTGCAAGATCTGGTGTGCGTCAGATGTTACCAGGTTAAAGCTGCTCATTTAGCTGAGCAATGTGCTTGTGCGGGATCATACAAGTGCAAGGAAGATAGAACTGAATTTCGCAATAAGATGCAGGTTTTCTACAACATAGCTGTTCGCCAAAAATTCCAGCTCCTTCAGGAATGCACCTCATGGATTCTAGAGTTGAGATAGCTCTTAACATTTAGTCGGCAACGGTCACTGCGTACATACGTCGAAGATGTCCCGGGCAGCATTACCAATCGTCAAATTCGACTTGTATAGAAGCCAAAAAAAAAACAAAAGAATGAAAATTCGATTATGCTTGGCTGGCCTGCTTAATACCATCTCTCAGATCGTCAGTTTCTTGAGACTTAATTCTTTTATTCGGTTAGTGCTAGAGGTATGTAAAATATGTATATAAATTATTTATATCGATCAATGATCAGGTATCAACATCTCTAGTACACTATTTGTGCCTTCCCAAGAGGAAACCGAGACTGAGTTTAATCAATGTGTTACGGCATTTCAAAAGCCTATACGTTCTCTAGTAAGGTAGAACGAAAACTAGAAAAGTAATTAAAAAAGCAATCATTTCCAACGTCTTCGCCAAACACATAATTGCAATCCTACGTCGCAACCCCCTTTAAATGGTGAAAGAAACGCATGGTAGGTAAATCTCGGTGAGCGAACTAAGCGGGCAACACCTGCAGCTTCACCTGAAGAACCATCTTTTGGAAGTTGAACCACTCGTAGGCTCATCCTTCTTTCTGCCATCTATGCCCTTCTTCAAAGACTCCAATCTGCTCCTGCATGAAATTCATAGGTTAAGTTAACCAGTGAGGTATTTTGAAGCTTAGAGAAATATGTGCATATTATCAGTGGCCAAACACCTGAATATAAAACAGTCAGAACTTCACTACTGAAAATAACCATTATTATCAAGTAACAATTCTATGTACGTGTTAGCCCATCAATCACTTGTTCATTCACATGTTTGGCTACTCTAATTGATGATATTCTGATAATTAATATGGTTGGCAGCAATAATTTAAAGTAAAAGTAACTCACTTGCATCAATGGATAGCTAATAACACTATTCAATAAGGTATTAAAAACCGAGTTGGTTATTAAACTGATCAAAACAGTGGATTCGATTTGGCAATTAAAAAAAAAAAAAAGGACCTGGATAACCCACCCAATCCGGTAGGCTACCTGGGTTATGACTGGGTCGCACTAGTTTGGATTGGTTCACACTAGCTGAAAATTTTCCAAGTTCAGGGGATGAACTGAACCAAACAAGTGGTCAATTCACCAGTTTGGTCCAGTTTTGCAAACATTGCTATTTAACAATATGCTATAGCAATGAAAAACATGGAAACTTGTCATGAATAACCATGACAGGATAAAAACTACAGAAATCATGTTGCTATCCATGATATGCTTCACAGAAATTACTTGGTATCAGTAAGGCGACCATGCAAGCTCCATCTTTGGCGGAATCCTTCAATGCCCCCTACCCCACTAGCAAGAATCAAGTGCCTGTAAATTGTACCACGCAAGACAAATAACAGTATTCAATACGTGAATTTTTGCATTGTATAACCATGAATTGAACAAGAAAGACTTTGATGTCAGAGTGACACATTGAGGAGATGATTTGTGCTTAGCATAGTATGGAATAAAGAAATAAAAAAAAAAAAAGTAACGGTGTCAATTGAGGATGTACTTTGCACTTCCAAATAGAAAAATAATAATAGAATTACATAGTTACCGTTAAGTAATGATAATAATTTGCAGTCCAATTGGGGATCAATACACACTAATAGTAAAGGAAAAAGTGGCGTAGTGCATTTACAGTGAAACGTTAAACCATTTCAATCAGCAGATAAACCATAACAACCACAGCCACCATCACCATCATGTTAACAGAAGTCATTCCCCAGAAAATTGTTTTTTGAAATAATAACAAAAGCTTTATCAAGTTATTCATAAATATAAGCTTAGTTTGCATCTCTTTAGTAAAATACTAATGAATATACCTTTCCAATGATGTAACTTCTGACTCAAGCTGAGCAGCCCTCTCCTTTGCATCATCTAAAGGCATGGAAGAGCCCAATTTACATTCACTATCTAGAAGACGTTTTCTTACCTCCTTATCCTGCAAATAATTTTTGCCAAGTGGAACATCATATCATACAAACTTAGTTTCCTTTTACACCTCCACTTCTAATGCAAGTAGTGAAAAAATAAAGCAAACATGTCAGGAGCTACAGAGAAAATAAAGGAGTTGAAATAATAAGGCAGAAGGAAGAGAGAGACAGCAAGTTTACTATCTTGAAGACATCTCCTTATTCTACTTATCCTACAAATCTAATAGCATAAAATTGCACTTCCTACATCTCCATCTTCATATACTAACATTAGAGGAATATTGCACATATGTCGAGAGATAAATAAGAGAGAGCACAAATGACTTCAATCAGTAAAATGGAAGATGAAGCCATTGAGTGAAGCGTATCTGTCACAGTTATCTCACCCTCCTTTCAGCACATTGGCGATATAGAGCAATCTCGTCTTGACAGAATGGTTCAACGTCGTTGATCTGCAAGCCTGCAACATTTAAATAAATCTGAGTAATGTTTTTCTGAATAAAAAGACTCACAATTAACATTGATCTTCAAATATCTGAACTTTTGAGGAGGTCAAGGTATTTGTTTGTTCAGGCTATTTGGAGGGCATTGCCTGTATACATGTTGGGACTATGACCAAAATAAGGTGGTCTAGGAGTCCTATTTTCGGTTGGCATCTAATGCACACAGATAGAGCAAAATAAGAATTCTAGCTCAACAGTTTCTTATGACACTTGTAAGGGACATGGTCATTCCCTGCCTCTCAATGGGTTTCTGCATGAGGTTTTCAATGGAGTCAATTTGCTATCATGCTCAGGGACTGGTTGCTCTTTTGATCTGTCCTTCGTTAGACTTTTTCCCTGTTCTGTGAGGATTGCTAATCTTTCGTATTTGTACTTCTTTTCTCTCGTGAATTATTTTCTTTAACCTAGAAAATGTTCAAACACTTCATTCATCAGTAAAACATATAACAGCCTACACTCTTTTTCTACCTCAGCTGAAATGTATGACCAGAGCTGGAGAGAAATAATCTATAGATATCTAATCTGCTCCATAACAACCAGAAGTGAAACGATGTAGTGACCATCCCTGGTTTTAGCCCCCACTAGCAACTCGGTTTTACACCATTTGAAGTGGTTTTCTGTAGAAGGAGCTGAAACTTCTTACAAAGGAAACATCAGTACTTACACAAAAATAGATTCCTCAGGATTTCATCACACAAATCAACACCTTCAAGCACATGGGAGGCTATTTCTGGTGGGACTAGAGGCGATGGAGGCCCCATCATTAGATCATCCCCAACCAATATTGTCTCTTCCATGGTTGGCTGTGAGTCAACTGAACCACACAGAAAGTTATAAGCATATTAATCAGGTACAGTTTATCAATTGTCAAAAACTAAGCCTTTCTAAACAGCAGGATGAAATTATACACATGGAATGTTATAAGCAATCTTATTATAGAGAAATAGAAGATGATATGAAAGTTGTGTGTATTCGATAGTCGAGCAAAGGGTTTATACACATGAAAGGAGCCGAGGTATTAATGACTCGTAATGAGTAAAATAAAATCCTAACAGAATAATATCTGATCCTATAATAACGGTACAGATTATACTATTTGTATTAATGATAAGATATTCTCATATCATCACACTTATAAAGAGTTCATTAATAGTAAAATTCTAAGCCTTTATTAAAATTTTACATAGTTATATGATATTCCTATCCTATAGTACGGAACCTATTTATAACATGAACAGCATCTTTAACAGCAAAATCGGAAGTATCGTCTACTCGTGAAGATGAAGAATCCTTAAATCAAATGCACAATCAGCGTCAAACAAGATGCAGAACCTATCCGCAGCACTAATCACTGAGACGGCCTAAGTAAAATCCAATAACAGAGTTCCTGAATTCACGTACCATCCATGGTTGCTTGATGGTAAGTCTTCGGCGCAGAAACTCAAAAGAGGTACCTATATCCTGCAACGAAAAGGGAGTATGATAATCAAACAATGCAATGGAAGATGCAAATCCTGAGTGCAGCATTTCATCAAACATATGAAAGTCAACTAAAGAAGCGATCAAGCAACCATAATTTCATAGAGACGAGTTTAGACGAAGAAATACAGCAGAAGCAGCTTAATATGCATCTGAAAATGAAGAAAGAGAAAGAAAACAGAAAGAAATGGCGTGAAGCAAATCAAACGAAGAAGATACCTGATGCAGCGCGGCAGCTTAAGAGTACACGCCAATGCCTGTGGTCTGGGACTCTACTCTTGCTCTTTCAGCTCAGCTCTTCGATTTCAACCCTCACTTCGAAATTTTCATGCACTCTCTTCTCCCTCACTCTCCTGAGTCTGAGTTCCAGTTATTACCTTCGTCCAGGTTCGTTGTTTTTATACTGTATTGCGAATGAAGGCGAGGAAATACTCGCAGCGAAACGAAGAAAATCAGTTTTTTTCGGAGAATTTCAATGAGTTCTTAAAAAAATGAGCTGTTGAGAGAAAATAATTATCAAAAAATCTCAACGACTTAAACAATTTTTAATGATAAATATTAGAGTAAAAAAATAACAATTTTTAAAACTTATTTAGTAATTATTTTTTTCTTAGGACTTTATTGTAATTTTTCTCTCTCTTTTTTTTTGCCAACAAAAATCAGCATTACTATAATTATAAAAAATTATTATAATAATAAAATATTGCATGGAAAAAATAAAAATATTGAAGGTTGCATGAAGGTTACATATATAATATGAAATTCAATTAAAAATAAGTCAATTAACGATGTCGCCTTCCTTCGTTGTGAAAATTTGTTGTGCTTTGATGTTAATTTTGGCTAGGTTGATTAACATTTACCTTGGTATTAATGTGTGCGCGCGCGCATAGATCTGAAGATCACACATTTTAACAAAATTTTCTTATTATAATAGTTAAACAAAACTGAAAGACACTTGAAAACATTATTGTGAAATGAGTACATTATATTATATTGCGATATGGCACTGTTCAATTGATGTGTACGAGGAATTAAACAAGACCTCCCCCAATAAGTCATCAGGGCATAAGTGAGAGAAAAAAGAAAGCAAATTGTTTCGTGAGGCGAAACCATCCACTGAATTCAGTCCATTAAAAAAAAAAAAGAAGAAGAAAATAAACCAAAAAAACCATCCACCGGAAGACTGAAGTTTCATTATTATTTTTTCAATCACTGATCTTCGACCTTTCTTTCAGAAGAAAGAGAAGAACAGGTTAAACCTGGGACTGCGTCAGAAGAGAGGCATGAATACATCAAGATCCTGAGAAAAGAATTTAATTACTCTATTAACAAGTGAAGAGTAAGTAATCACAAGTCTCATAATAAGAAATGACAATAGGTTAATCATTTATTATTAAAATTTTTTGATAATTAAATTTTTTTTCTTCAAACCTCTTGATAATTCTCCCTGACATCAATTACTTCGGCTTTTTGCACATACCTCTCGTTTTTACGGCGTTTTATTAACCCGAAGAGTTCTCCGGACGCGTTGACTCAAAGATGATCTCATTGCTACAGACAGTGAATTTTTATCCTGTGTTTTCCTTTTTACGGCGCGAAATCGGTCAGTCTCTTCGTCGCCCCCTTGTTTCTGCCCCATTTAATGCTATAGGTTGATTTATGCGTTATTGCTTCTTTCATCAAGACAACCGAAAAAACAAGTGGCCCTTTTGAAGGACATAGAAGCCTAGTTCATGAAAACATAAAGTACTAATTCCTCTGTTGTTAACACAAATGTGAGCGTTAATGGGATAACATTTTCTGTGTATTACACGAAACATGACGAAAGTCACATGGGGCTAAAGATTTTATATTTTTATATATATATTTGTCCTTTTAACTTTCTCTTCTATGCAATCGAGAACATAGGCCAGGTTGTGGTTGATATGCCAAGTGATCATGCACGCCTGTATTCATCTCCGCAATCACCAATCACTTTAAGCAGATCTTTTCCTTTCCCTGAGGCTTCTTTTATGCTGTTAACGTCCTCCTCATCAAGAACAAGCGAAAAGATGGCACTCGTGTCTTGAATATGTTCAGACAGGCCAAGTCTGACACCAATCATTGATCCTGCTACAGCGGGCTGAAAGTTTGGAAAAAACCAGAGTGAAAGGGATATTCGCATGAGTTTTTACACACGTGACATCTCAAAATGATATGCAACTTTCTGAAAATAGTGTGTGTGTGTGTGTAACTTTACCTGATCGAGTATGTACTTAACAGCAACAGTTGATATCGAAACCCCATGCTTCGAAGCCACTTGTTTGAGTGTCCGAAGTAGGCCCTGGAACAGACTCCATCCTCCCCAAGCATCTACCATCTGTTACATATGCAAAATAGTTAAAGTGAATATGATGAATATAGAAGGACAAAAATTTAAAGTCCACTCTCACAATGGTCTCATACAGGCAGAAAGCCAATGCGCACAATCGCATATTTGTTCTCGCCTATTCTAGGCCAAACTTTTATGCTTTTGCTTGTCTATTTAACAAAGTTTTCAGTGTAATGAAAATCAGACGTGGAAGAAACTTCAATTGATTGAGTTTCTTAAACTAACTCATGATAAATAATGAAGGTAAGAAATCCATACCCTTTTGTACTTCTGGAGGGAGGGAGTGTTTAATGGAGGACCGGCAAACGGAATAGTTATGTTGGTGTCAAGGAACTTCTCAGACAGTAGACCACCCATTACTGTTCCATACCTGCAACAGAAAATGATCTATTCAGGAAGAAATAAAAGTATTGTTGGCCAACTAGTGATGCTGTGTTACTAAAATGGTAGAGGTTCGTAGAACTCTCTGGACAAAGAATATAATAAATTGTTATCCCAGCCATGAGGTGTAAAATTCAAATATAAACTTGTTGGAGCTCGGAAATTTCCAGCCATATTCCCTTCATACTGGTGAACATTAACTACTGACTATTTCAGGGGAAAAGAAAAGGAAGGGGGGGTTTGCAAGTTTGATTATGTCGCAGGTAAATAGATAGAGAGAGAGAGAGAGACGTTATAAGTTTGACTCCTGTAAGCTGACAAAGCTCTGCCATTTTCTGTTGGGGACGCATGTCAACAATTGAATGTTGCACCTGAAGATAGAAAAGTTCCAATGGAACTCAGTTGACTGGGAGGAAAACATCAGTAATGCCAATAACAAATGTTTGACAAGCTAGAGCACGTGGATTTACCTGATTGCTTACAACCGGAATCTCGTTTTCAAGAATTATTTGCAGTCTCTCAGTATCGAAATTTGTCAAGGCAACAGTCTTGATTTTACCTGCATATGACTATGTTAAGTTGTTCAATCAAATGAAGAAGTTAGGACTTGCACGTGAATTCTATGCAATTATTCAGAAATAATACTAACCTTCTTCTTTTAAGTCTGTGAGGTGTTTTAGTGCATCTAAGTAACCAGGATTCGAGTAATCCCACCTAAATCAATCGCAGAGTAAATTTTTTAAACAGAAGAAACTTAAGACTCCAGAGGAATCAAAATTAACTACCAATGGAGTTCATCCAGATGAATCAAGTCAAACACTCATTTGAGAAGCACAGTCGAGCTGAATAAAGAGTTTGCTAGAAAATGGAAAGCAATATGGATGATATTATTCAACATATCGATCATTAACCTTTTGAGTTACAAACCAATTAACAAGTTAACATGTTGACAGGAATTAGCGCTGTCTCACCCGCTACTCCCAGAAGAACGTCAAACAACCGCAAGATCAACACTAGGATTAAAATTACCAATGAAACTGAAGCATGTCCAAGGAAGCGACATCCATTCTTCTTCGCGAAACATCAATGCTGTCTCTCACAAAGCTACTGGTCATCTTAACGGGCGGTGGCACCCACTTGGTGAGACTGCATCACATGACACAATAGGTAAAGAAATTAACTTCCCTAACATACTTAAAAATTTGAAAGTTTCTACATAGTATATTTGGTGGATGAGGTCGTAAACTACTTGAAATTTGCTTCGACCAGTGAAAAAGCAATTCAGTCACATGATCAACTCAGAACTCACCCTCTGACCTTTTCCAAGAATTCAGGTGGGCGCTCACGACGAACTCGATTGATGAAAATGCCATAAAGGTCTTCAGCAGGTCCATCTGAAAAGTTCGTAAAAGGGAGCCATGAAGCGCACAATTCACATTTATTTTGGCCAACATATAAAAAGCGGTTTACGTCAAGAAAGAACATTAACAATATCCCACGATCACATAGGCTACCCAACTAATTAGTTACTCCAGAGGCATCTTTAGAAGATTTAGAATGCTTTAAAGATGTACAAGCTCAATCCTTTCCCTACGGAGGGTCATACGGATACAAACAAAGAGACGACTAAAGGTAAGTTTAATCGTGCAAGTTCCATACATATATCAGCCATATCAAAAGTGGTGAGCCCAGCATCAGCATATTTAAGCATATCATCAACTGCATTATCTGCATCAATTCTGCCCCATCCACCGCTCGTTTGCCACGTCCCATTCACAACCCGGCAAATTTCCAATGAATCGTTCCCATTCTTGACGACAATGCGCCGGCTATCCTCTGTTTGCACACATTGAAATGGCCTCAAATGCTTACATTTTCGTGCAGTGATACCCCTCCTAGTTAGTGTATCATTGGGATCGAAGGTGAATTTGCTCAACGGATGACGCAATAACAATGCCATTTCCAAACACAAGTGTCAACAACGGCCTACATAACTTCAGCAGTTTCTTCTGTTCTAATAGCCAAGTAAAGATAGAGACACACACACGGGCGCGCAGTGTCGCTGCTCTATCCTAAATCGACCTCTATGTGCTCTCCACCTTTAATTTTCTCCTTTTTAAAAATATTAATGAATAAATAAATTCTATATTTGGTTTTTCGGTTATTAAATACAGACGCAGCCGGGGGCCCATTAGACACGTAAGAAGTTATCTGACATGGAACAAAATGTTAATAGGACGCGTGGAGAGCGTCTGAGAACTTTACTGTACGTACAGTGGTCAGCCATGTCGAAAGTGGATAAGCCAGCGTCGGCATATCGGAGCATCGCTTCGACGGCGGCGTCTCGGTCGATTCGGCCCCAGCCACCGCTGGTTTGCCACATGCCATTCAGAACTCGGCAGATTTCTAAGGAATCATTCTTATTACTCAATGTGACTTCGCGGTTGTCACTCAAAACTCCATAAGAGCACCGAACCGAGCTTACACAGAGCCCACGCGTATCTAACCTTGTCCTATTCCCCGTTCTGGTGCACTTGAAGCGGGTGAGGTTGGGAAGTAGGTGGGGGTGGTTCCCGACGGCTGCCATTTCTAGGACAGGGGCAACAAGGGCGCAGAACGAAGATAAGACGTTTTGCCTGTTTTCGTTCTCTCAACCGTAATGACGATAGCGCCACCACTATCTTTTTTTTTAATTGCGCTCATTGTCAAGTGGGCCTATAATATATGGGCAGCCCATATGGATTTGGGTTAAGTTGGGTTCGGTTTGATTTATCTTTCAGCAGTCAGCACCATACTGGACCAGCCCATAAGTAGAAATAGAAAGTACCGGAGAATTACAAGTTTGCTTTAAGCGGGATTGGCCCAAAAATGATTGACAGGCAGCTAAAATGGCAAGTTTGCGCAGTTAGCTACAAGTTCAGAGGAACTTTATGGAAAAGGAAAGCTATAAAAGCCGGTCACTTTAGGGAACTAGGGAGAACATAAATTCAGAGGGTATATCGGGAAGAGATGGCAGTTTTTGCCCAAATTGAGGCCTTTATATGTAAGGAGCATGAAAGGCTTGAGGTTTTGCACTAACACGAACAGTATATCAGTTATTCAATGAACACGTGAAATGCCACTTACTGTGTTGCGACGTCGTCGTTCTTCACTGTTCACGTGAATGGGACTTCCATTGTATTTGAATTACTATCTGCGTTTTGTAGGTTATGATCACAAAAGCTCGTTAATATGACACCCTGCTTGAGCCATCACATGAGTTTAAAAAAACCAGCTCCGTTACCATCAAACTTACTGATAAAAGCTTCGGTTAGGTTTTGAATTAGATACCACTTTACCTGACGTTGAACATGTTAAATGATGTTAGCAACATGCCTTTCATCAACCACATTTAACTCAGAAAGCAATACTCTCGTTTTCAGGCTTCCCGGCTGTAGACTTCATTTCTTACGTAAGCCCAGGAGTTGAATCCTTCTCACACGCTTCTAGTTTTTACTCATTGAAAGAGATAAATATTACTTTGAATGTTTTTTTAATTTTTTTTTAATAATCACGCATATATTATAGTCATAGAGAGTCGAAATCACAATTTGACACTTAAATGCTTAGAAAGCCTCGATATTACCCACTAGTAGTTGTGAATCAAGGTTTGCCACCCTCGTTCCTTCCGCTCTCAACAAGTTCAATTACTAGTAACTTCACATCTAAGATTTGGAGGGAGGGTATGTTAAACCTTCCACCAATGATTTCGAGAGCACCATCACCATATCCTCTCGTTCTTCGAAGTTTTAACTTCCCCGTAATTTCAGTTGCAAATATAACTTCAACCGGCTCTATTTTTGGGATGTTCAATTTACTCATTTATTTATTTATGCTAACGGTCAGTTATTAACGTGTCAGCTTGCATGCGTTTTTTAAGACTAGAAAATTCCTTGTCAATAACATTTGAATAATGTGCGGCGTGCTTGCCTTCATTTTTTGGTTAGATAACGGCTGCACGATTCCAAGGTCATGCTCCCTGAAAAACGCTTTCCACAATGAAAGGAAAGAAGCAAGATGGCAATCACAAATAATTAAAGAGCATCATTCAAATGTTGGACATGGGAGAACTACAATCCAAATGTGAACTGTGCAGAGGCACACAACGCACAAAGGAAAATGAAAAACAGAAGGAATGAATTAGAATAAGAAGCGGAAGAAGCATCACTTTACTGCATGAGAGGATCCTCCAGAGGAAGACCCATGATTCAATAACCACTGAGTTAAATCAAAACAAGATTCAGAAAGGGATTGAGTTCTTCTGATCTAACTGAAGGAGAGAATTCAACTCGAGGATAAAGATTCTGCTTTTGACTCCATGTATCTGATGATCCTTCGCTCCATCTGCATTGAGAGATCATGTTACCTTATTAGTTGCAATATACGGATTAGGATGAAAGGTTTACATCGCAGAAGCAATGTAGGATACCCGAATGTAAGGCTCCAACTTGGTCTTGGTAGAACTAAATTCACTTTTCACCCACATGAGGCTTCGATCAAACCTGAATAGCAAAGTTTCCATAAAAAGAGGGGCAAACACATATGTAACACGATAATGCCATGCTTCATAATATAAATCAACAAGAACGTTGGTAAAATATATACAGAGTTCCAAATCCAAATAGATGCGAACTGTCATGAATATATTCAATTCTAAATGAAAGATGAAGTTATGAACAAGCTAATTCTTTAAAAGTATATCTGCCCATATGGAAAATAATAAATTGAAATGATTGAATAAGACAGAGCATTTACTTTCTTTTATGGTTCTCATCGCAAGCCTGAATCAGACCAGGACATGCAAGCTTAACATGCTCTGCACCAATGCTGTAACACCATCAACAAATGTAAGATGCAGCTCCAAATACCTAATAAGAAGCTACAAAACTCTTTGGCATCATAGTCTCTTCGTTATTCTTCCCTAAACATGGAATCCTAACTGTTGCAGCTCGAACAATGTTGAGTGTTGTATAAGCTACATTGCGGTATTGAACTTTATCAAGTATTTGGGTTAATATATTGTGAACAAACTATTCATGATAACGTAAGAGAGAAAACATGGGGAAAAGTATGAGGAGAGAGGTGAGGGCATTGTGTTTCCTCTTCTTTTTCCTTTGATGAACATTCCCCTAATTTCCATTTTCTAGGAAAAAATGTTTCATAGAATTGTATAACAATTTGAAACTATACACTCCCATTAAAGACTGAATGGCCATCTCCAATCCTGAAGAAAGGTGAAAGGGCATTGTGATGGATAGACTTTGCATGCTACCTTTTGCTCTTGTCCTCTATTTCACGAGCAAGGGCAGACAACTTCGTTAAGTCAACATATGACTCGTCACTGTAGACATAGAGACACCGGTTAGAAAATCGAATTCCACGATCAGCTTAAATGGACAGTCCATGAAGTAAGCATTATCATTACGCATGACTCGAAAGATCTGAAAGGATCGCTTCCACATCTTTGAAGTATGCTTCAATGAGCTTCACAACACAATCTGGTTCCTCAGATCTTCTCTGAGAATGAATTCTATGAAACTGATCATTCATTATACCCTGAAAAAAATTTCAGAAGAAAAGTGATATAAGATCTGAGCATTGCTTTTGCAACATCGTTTTGAAAAGAAAAGGCTAGTGCATGATAGAAGAATGATATCTCAGTACACTTAAATAAATTCAACTGGCGAGTCTACCATAGATAGGCAAACAAAAGAAACATCAGGGAGAAAACCACAACAATTTTAAAGGTGGAGGTGTCCTTGGGCAAACAGCCCAGCCATAGATCACAATACAATACACTCAACAAGGAATCTTCTACCTCGTCTAACAATGAATGCAAATATTCCTGGTGCAATCCTTTGAGAATTGGCAAAGTCATTTTCTGTTGGATGCACAAACGAAACAACCCGAAAGGAGAAAACTAGAAGAATAGTTAAGGCTTAAGTCAGAAGAGATGATCTTGCATAAAAGGTGCTTCTTTTTTATAGACAGATTTGAAATTTTGAAGATAGAAACAAAATATACCAGATAGATGAATGAGAAGTCATTCAAAACAGACTCTGCCAGAAGGTCATGAGTTAAGCATGAGCCCTTATGTAATTAACCACCAAAATTTGCAAATTATCATTAATGCCATTGTCAATGACAAATGGCAAGGCAGTTATTTTTACTCCCTGCTTGAATGATACGAATCCAAATAAGGCTATAAGGTATGCAGTAAAAAAAAAATTAACATTTCAGAGTTAAGCATGAGCCCTTAAAACGCATGATTGAGTTTCCTTCCTAATTTTTACTCTTTCCTTTCACAAGCATGAAGAAGTTCAGCACATGCACGCCTGCCATTCTCAGCATCAACACTATGCAACAAGGAAAAACACAATTTTATTGCTTGAAAAGTGCCTAAGGTAAAATAGAAAAAGCGAAATCCATGCACCTGGCTCATTACTGTTGATGTGATTTTTTTAATTAAAAAAAGGTCGATGATATAATAATAAAGATAATAACTTCAAAATACTTTGATTTTAAAAGGAAAGAAAGAGCCCAAATGTAGAATATAAAAGAAATAGAAAACGTAATCTGGTTCTCATTCAATGATGATAGTTAAGAGGTGGGATAAAGGCGTCTCTACTTCTCTTTCCCTCTACTTCCCTCCACTTCCCATCTCAACTAGAAGATTGCAATTTAAACAGTCCAAATTTCATATTTTATAAAATTGTGAATAGAAAGTTAATTTTTGTAAAAAATAAATAAATAAAATTAAACCACTAAATTTTAGTTATGATAATTTAAAACAGTAATAAAAATCTTTTATAAAATTATATTTCATATAATATGAAATCTAAACTGTTCAAATTTTAATCTTAATAGTTGGGTTAAGAAGTGAATAAAAATAGAGAAAAAATGAAGTGGAGAGACTTTTCTTCCATGAAGAGGTACAGTGGGTACTCTTATATAGAGCTGAAACTTAGAGACTCAAGATGACATGTAAGCAAGATAGTTTGATTATTTGACCACACTTACAACTAAACCATGACAAACTATAAGCTTTAAACTGTATTCTAATAGAATGGATTCATAAAAATCTTACAATGTTCTTCTTAAAGTAGAAAAATTTCGTCAAGAGTCACGAAATATGAGGGGGGGAAATCCGCCAAACGTGAACTCTAAGATAGAGAAAGTTTGAGAAAATAGCTGAGATACCGTTAAAGACTGCTTGAAAGCAAAGCCATTTATGAGAGAACAAATCAAAGCAAATTCCATCTACCATGGAAAGAGGCGAATAATATTTCTAACATTAGAAAAATGACTACATTAAAGAGAGAGAAGAGAGGAAGAAGAATTACAAACACATGAAAATGAATTAGAATTTAGAAGTGAAAACGATATAAGCTTTCGCTCATGGACTGGACGAAGCAGCGAAGCTGGCTTTTCATAATAGACACAGCCATCTAAGAACTGAGCCTTGAAGGCGAGAATCAGGGAAGGAGGAGCAAGAAACAATGGGGTTTGAGTCTAGCAGAAGGAGTTAGTCTCCCACAACGTAGTGAACCAAGGTTCGAATCCCCACTGGGAGAGATGCTCATATTTAGTATCCGACAGTGTCTCAAATAAGATTAACTCTAACAAGAGAATACATCTGCTTTAGCAAAAAAAAAAAGGAGGAGGAGCGGGAAGAAGAAGAAAAGGAACGCACAGTGATGAGCTGGCATATAATATGAACAGTGCACCAGAGATGACACGGATTATGCTCAAGATTTTTCCTTGATAACTATCTCATCCCAACAAAACCACGCGAGAAATGACGAGGGTGCAGGCCGTGGCGATGCGCTAACAAATATGAGGCCCATTTTCACATTTCTATGTATTTTGCCGGCCCAATTTTTCATTTTCGACCCAATATTCATCTTGCCTCTGGGCCACATTTTATTATGTCCAATTGGAATTTCATCGTTCTCATATTATTTTGTCCAGTTCCATTACATGGAAATAATGAAGAGTACCAACAATTCCTAACGAGAAAGGCTAATTCTTCCGAATTTGCTGAATTAAAGTTTAAATTTTTGTTGGGAAAATTTGACGAATAAAAATGGTACGAAACATTAAAATGATAATAAAAATTAGGATTGAGATTAAAAAAAATACATTAAAACAGTGTTTAGTCTGAGTAACTGCTTATTAATGAGAATTGGACAAATATCCATATATATGGGATTCAGAAATATCACAGGGTGATATTTCCCAATCCTACTTACATGAAATTGTTTAATATCATGTAACAAAAAATTACTCATATTAAACATTATTTAATATTTTTTAATCTCAATCCTAATTTTTATGCCTCACTTTCAACACTTTATATCAAACAAGAGCTAAGGTTCGAATCTTATTGAAAAAAATGACAATATTTACTGTTTCGCTACTTGAGGGTATACGTGTCTAGCAAACAATGATGATGATGATGAGTGACGGCATTGACGTGAGTTGCTAAATGCGTTTGTGGGCCCCGCCGGAGGCAGAGTAGTGATGATGAAATGAAAGCACTAACGTATGTATAAACTCAACTTGATGTCATGATGCATGTCAGAGTCGAAAATGAAAATGACACTTATTTGCGGTTTCACGTTATATATATCTTGGTTAATAGTAGATTCAATTAAATGACCATTAGTATTAGAGACTTCAATTCAGTGTTATATACGTCATCTTACCTTTCCCCCTTTTTCTCTAAACAAGCAAATTTAAACTTGTTCTTTTAGCAAGCAAAAGTTTATTTGAGTTAACTAGGCTTTGGAGTTCGCAAATTTAACACAGGTTTCGTGACTTTAAAAACGCTACATAGATACAGATACTTATAAAAGGCATAATAGTAATAAAAAGGTGTAAAAAATTCGTCTTTTTCTCAAACGCACGTACGTGCACACACGCCAAGTGCGAGAAGGATGATTTTCTTGAGAATAGCACAAAGCACGCATGCACGCACTTACTCTCTTACCCACCAGTTGTTAATTTTTAATTGGCTAAGTTTATACAAACAGATCGCAAGGTACTGCTGTGAATTTTGTAGATGCTTTTATTAAAAGAAGTAAGAATAACCATCATGCGTGCCAATACATTAATTACCAATATCATTAATTGTGTCGACGATTCTTCCCACTTCATTTGGTGTCAACTCACATCTAGAATACCCAAAAGCCATAAACTGTGGCTAAGCTCTGTGTGTATATATTAAACATGTACCTGAGCTCCACATATATATTTTCGGAAAACCTGGATGCGATTTGGATACTTATGAGCTGCAAGAACTTAATCAAACATATATTTATACATTAATCCCCTCTTCCTGATACTATTTCTAATCCTTAATATAAGATTTGAGTTTTAACTTAATTCCAACTGCAAACTTGAAGTTAAGAACGAAAGCTACTACTAATTTATAGCTCGATCGGTCTCTCTCTTAGCTCTGTCAATCACTTACGATGTCAATTCAATTTAACTGATATGACACGACATAACTTTATGAAGCGTGTTTATTAGTTTCCTAGCCAGGCTGTTTCACGCACAGACAGAGACGCTCCCTCCATTAAAGTTCTGGGGATACCTCGCACTTGCACACAAGATCTAGAGGCTTATATTCTGAGAAAATTGATTAAAAGAAATTAAAAGGAGTATGGAGTTATGGACCACGCAACACAGAGAGATGAAAAGGCAGTATAATCATTTTGTGGGTGACTTGGAATGGGAGCCCAATTGAAAGCACGAGGAACACCTGATTAACAAAGGGAATGCAGGAATAGTACTATACTATTTCTTCTTCCTTCTCTTTCCGGGTCAGTATTTAAAGCTGACACCAGAAAAAACTATTGCAGCAGATAATAAGGAATCTCTGGGAGCATCATCAACATATATCTCTGCTTGTCGGCTTTTGATGTTTGAATATTAACACATGTTTGTTTCGTGTGTGTATATTTATATTTGTTACCCTAGGATCCGTGATTTAATTTGATTCTCTCTGTCCCAACAGAAAACATTGATCTGATTCGATTGTACATGTTACTGAGGAGCGCGCACATTTTGTATTATAAAACACGAGTCTGATTTCTTTCCGGCCCTTTCTTAATTCATTTAAAACCTATACTACTGTAATAAAAACTGCACAATCGATGATGGTGCGTCCAAACGGACAAGGTTTTATTATATATTCATCCCGGCCGGCCCCTAGCTGCCAAGTTAATTAACATTGTTAAACAGTAACATAATGCTGTAAAGCTAATTGAGTCTCAGCTTGTGAATTTGGAATATGCCAACTCGATTAGTTAAAAGTAGCCAAACACAGCTTTTATTCTCTCTACCTATAAGGGCCCACTTGAAAACAAGCTAGGTCACGTAATAATAGCGCAACAGGTGTGATTTATTGCTGCATATTAGGCTCCGTATACAACCAGATATCTGGCAGAAATATGTGGTCCAAGCTCATGGTGTTTTAATTAATAGAGCAAAATATATTCGATATATAATCACTTGATGACATTTGAGGCACGCATATGTATGCATATACCGTAATGAAAAATAATAAGTTATAAAATGACGTGGGAACAGGAACTAGTTTAGCTGTTACAGATGTATGTAGACACATCCATGACTAACATCACAAAGAGAATTCAAGATCTCGAGAGACGACGTTCTCAGTTTTTGAAGAATGTTGAGGTTTGAAGTAAAGAAGCCGGCACCATATATATATATATATATATATATATAGCTGCGTATAATTATATTATTCCATAAAGAAAACATGTATATAGGCACCTTCTAAAGCGGATTTATGGATTTTGGCTCGTCTTTTTTCCTGTAACGTGTAGACGGTGTATGATTACCAGTTTCTTCTTTCGTTATTAATAAATGGTTAATGAAGTCCCATTGATTGAATCAGAAGCGATAGGATTGACATGACAGGATAACTTAATTAGAAACATCAGAGAGAGAAATAAAGAAATGATATAAAAGATGGATTGGCCACTGCACCTTTCCTCGTGCTTCAGATTACATCCTCCCGAGATTTGTTGGGTGGGGATCATCTGATAAACGCATGCATGCAGCCGTCCTTCTCCTTTCTCCATGCTATAAATTCATTGAACCTGACATTTTCTCCGTTGTCCTTTATTTTTCATTAATATCTCACTCCCAGTGAATGGCTTGCTACGTGAAGCTGACTTAGGAGATAATGATGTGATAGGATGGAGTGTACGTGGATAATGATTTGAGTGTTCCATTGTTCATATGTTTTTTTTTTAAATAATAAATATGAAATTGAAGTACCTGCCTTCTATTTTACATATTAGCTATAAACCAATCCCCCTTTAAAGCAAGATGATTCATTTGTATATGGATTAGGAGATTTGAATTTATACTGAATTGACTGAACCATGCATGAACCAAGAATTATGACATGTTACTAAATCATGTGCAATTGATGAATAATAAAACTGCTAAATTCAAGTCTAACTTCTACGCATACCACACTCAACTGATTATCTGCAGATTTGGGATTACGTTTTAATCACTTATGAACTCGTTTCATATAAGTCAACTCAAAACTCTTCTCTTATACTTGTGTCGTATTTCGTAAATTACGATTGAAAAGTTACTTATAAGTTATTTTAAATTGTCACTAAAGTGTTTTTGTTGTTTTCTTTTTTATATTTGAAGCAAATTATTAGTTGTTCTTTCTATATATATATAGAGAGAGAGATAGAACTATGCATTAATTCACAGGTGATGTGTATTAATCCAATCACGCGGAACCCAGATGTTAAGTATGTGCGGGTCCACATGGACATGCGATGAATGTCAAGTGAAGAAAAGAGTAAAGTTCGGTTTGCCATTGTAGACGGGATTTGGGATTTTCATAAGCTATAGGTGGAATGATAATTTTTTGCCTTGAACCATGGAACAGCCTACAAAATACCAATATTTTATTATTTTACTGTTTTGTTTCCTTGGGATAAGTAGAAGGGATAACCGGATAACCACGGGAACCAATTTAAATATTCCCGAAAATTTACCACGTGTGGCTCATTATATTCTTAATGAATTTCAAATGAAATAAGTAAAGGATGAATATTTATGGTATAATCGAGCGAATCATTATAATTCTTTCGATCTTCCGTGTATATGTACTACATGATTCTTAATATAAAAACTAGTTTAACTTTCAATTTGGTCCTATACATAAGACCATAATCCAGTTTGTCTCTCTTATTTATCTATTTTCGTAAAAGTAATCCTTATAGTAGTTGCATATGTTAAAGACTCTATCAAATGGTAATTCTAGCTAATACACATGATTAGCAAGAGTATTCTAGGAAAGACAATACATGTTTATTATAAATAATTAATTTAACAAACTTTTTTAATATACTTAAATTATTCAACCAGCTCTTATATTAAATACCAGAGTTAATATATGTTAACAAACTATGATACTTCTGCAAAACCTTCATTTTTACCAGCTGATTAAATTTACCCCCAAGGGTTAATGATTCAAGCAAAAACATGTCTTCAAAAGGGATTCGCAAAGAAATTCGTAATACGACTAATAACGGCTAGCCACGTGTCATCAACGAAACTGTTCAGATTCTCACTACATATCTTGGGGTCTTAACTACAATATTCCTTCATGTTGCGAACATAAATCCAGAGGCTTGATTCACTCAATTTCTAAATTACTTCCTCTCAGACAGTAAACGGTAAACTTCCTCAATATCGTTTTCCTTTTGCATTTCTGACCCCTGCATTCTCTCTATTGGTCTTTCCGTTTTTACCGTATTTTTCAATAAATTAAAGGACTCAAATCGTCAATCAAATTGTATGCAATTTATACCCTCGTGTATCTAGATCATTTAAAGAACGCCCTCCTCGTATTTCTTTGGGCAAATTTAGTATTGCAATTTCTGCAAGCTAACTAAACCATTATTCCAGTTAGAATTAACTGATGGAACAGGAGAGGGATATATATGTATATATATTCTGTACATCATGCATATTTACATCACTTCAAACAGCAAGAAAAGAAAAATGTCTGATTCAACGATGGATTTGGATGAGTTCCGAAGTCCTTTTAATTAAGTAGCAGGAATATTTTGTAGGAGGAAGCGGCCGTGAATTTGGATCTACCTAGTTAAGCATCACCGCGTCTTCTTTCATGAACTTGAACCGGAAGGCCGCCTCTCATGGTGGCGGTAAGACCCGGGACGAAGCGAGGCTCCTGATTTGCCCCAACTGATTGAATATTAAACCTCCGGACCAACGCAACAACCACAGACTTCATTTCCATAATAGCTAATTCTTTTCCCAAACAAACCCTAGGACCAGCCTGGAAAACCGGGTATCTAAATGGACATTCCTGCACAAATACACCATCTTGCAACCACCTCTCGGGCTTAAATTCCAGACAATCGGGGCCCCAGATCTGTTCCATCCGGCCCATCGCGTACGGGTGGTATGTGACCCTGGTCCCCTTGCTTACAAACGTCCCGTCCGGTAACACATCGTCCTCCACGGCGAATTTTGAATCAAACTGAATTGGTGGGAATAGCCTCATGCTCTCATGAACCGCCGCGTTCAGGTAATGCATGTGGCGCATTTGTTCAAAGCTCGCGACCTCCTGATCCGGATCCATGATCCGGTCCAGTTCTTCAAGAATCAACAACTCCACCCGGGGGTGACTTGACAATAAAATGAAAAAACCGGTCAACGCTGCAGCAGCCGTATCACGGCCGGCCAAGAGGAAGCTCACGACAATGTCTCTTAAATACTTGTCGTCGTTGACTGAGCCCATGAATCTGGCAAGAAGATCCTTCCGCGCTGAAAATCCCATCTCCCGAGATTGTTTGATCATCCCCTCCGCTAAATCGTTCACTACGCGAATTGCTTCCTTTAGCTTTTTCTCAGATCCTAAGTTGAAAAACCGTTTGATCTTCCATATTACCGGTGACGCCATCATTGCTCGCTCGGCCGATAGCTTTGACGCTAGGTTAAATGCGTCAGCGAAACTCGACGAGGGAAGAGATGAAAGCAAACATCCTGGATCGAACCCGAACGAGAACTTACAAATGTTGTCGAAGGAGAATCGTTGGAAGATATCTTGCAAGTCCAACACTCCGTCACGCTCACCAGATGCGGTGGAAGCCAGCAGAGGAATTAACCTCGTTCGAATCTCTTCGGTGAATATATCCAGCGCATAGGACCGATTCGCTACGCTGCTAATTTCGAGGCTTGCCATTTTGCGTTGAAACTTCCATGAGTCGCCATCGACATTGAAGATTCCTCGGCCAAGAAGATCGCCGAGAAGTGTCGAGAAAGGCTTGCCTTTCGGGTAGTTACCGAAGCGGGTCTTGAGGATGTGCTGGACATTGTCCGGGTTCGACGTAATTATGTTTCGGAGCACGTGGACGTGGAAGGTTCCGGTGGGCGAGTTTCTGAGGAGGTGAGCGTACCAATCGCACAGGTTGCCGAAGTCGCGAGCCCAACTGGCGGTCAGGTAGCTCCGACAGATATTGCAGTTACAGCATGGCTTCATCCTGAGGACGAAGACTAGAAAGGAAAAAACAGAGAAGAGAGCAGCGAAGGAGAAGAACAAGAAGCAGAAAGTGGTGGACATGGTTTGGACTGATGGAGAAGCTTCAAGATGATCCATTATTCTGTACTGTGTTACTTTAAAATCTGGGAAGAAAGATGTGGAATGTTGTATGAGGTTGAGGAGGAAAGCTAATATATATAGTTGGATGAGGTTAAGTAACTAGCTTGACGGCTGGGGTAATAAATTATCAGAGGAAACAGTGGGCAAAGTCAGTGGTGGGGTTTTCGGTTCTTGTTTGAAAAATGAGCGGTAAAGAAAAAATAATAATAAAGAGGTGGAAATTTGAGAGCTGACAATCAGCAGAGAAAAATGTAAACGCTCATGAAAAACGCGTGCGCAAATGGGTACCGTGTCCACAGAACGCCGCTACCATTTTCCATATCCACGTGATTGTACTATTTATTAATAATTTAATTTTCGAGTTTCGGTAAATTAGGTTTCTAATCAATAGCTTGACATGTGAATGTGAAAAATTCATCATCGCTGATCATAACCATTACCTTGGCAACTGTCACGTCCCAAGTCTTCGCTGTATTTTCTGTTCGTGCCGCCATTTTTACCCATCCTGTCTAGTCTAACTTAGCAAGGAGAGGCTGCTTTGGCCAAAATAATAATAATAATAATACAGCCTCTGGTTTTATAAATTTATCCCCATTTTAATTTTAATTTTTTAAGTTTTAAATTATAGGTTATGATCTCTTGGTTTTTTTATTTTAAATATTAGTCCTTATAATCCAATAAAAATTTAGATCATTTTACCATTTTGAGGGACTAAAACCTATAGCTTCAAATTTAAAGGATTAAAACAAAAATTAGAACAAACTGCAGATATCAAAGATTACATCACCCCAAGAAGGAAAAAAAACAGAGAGAGGTTGCCAACCATTAACAATAATTATATGTACATCACTAAACGAACAGTCATGAATTATAGCTTAACTAGTGTAGGTCCAATATATGCATGAGGGATTAGAGAAAAGTTTAGTATCGTTCAAAGCTTATGGCTTCATAGATTTTAATTTGTTACACTAGTTAGTGCATATGAATTTATTAGCTAGATTCAATGGCAGGTGGATTATATTCTATCCACAACTCACATTGAAATTTGAATCATGGATAACTATTTGCTTTTTATGTCGAGAGTTAATTTTTAAATCTATGGAAAAGAGAGAATAACTTTCAAGATGATATTTACATGCATGAATGGTCACACACACATATATCTAAGCAAAAATAATTAACTGCAAAAAAATCCAGCTCAATGAATTGGAGTCTGGAGAATGAGAGGATCTCAAAACATTATTAATGCATGTGCATCGAGCCGGCCGAGCACAACCTTGATGCTTAGTTTTTTTTTAGCTAAAACATAGGTACTCTCTTATTTGAAGTAATTATATTCGAGACACTGTCGGGCTTTAAATATGGATACCCCTCTCAACAAAAATTTAAACTTTGATTTGTCACGTTATAAGGGACTAATCTTTTTTACTAGATCCCTGTTAGTACTTTGATGCTTAATTGATCCAGAAAATGTTACCCCACCAATGAAATTGTACCAGCAAAGTGGGCGTTTGTCGCTCACACTGCAATTAAGATTTTAACCATAAACGTGTCTCTGATTTCTCTTTTAGTTTACCCTATGACGGCTGACTCATCAGTTCAATTTTACGGTTTCCAATTTGCTTTCCCTCTTTCTGCGCAGTCCCTTTCTTCCATTTCAAGTCTTCTCATAAAATATTACAGGGAAAATTTGTATATTATTGATCTTCTTTTATGCAAGGCTACCATATCTAAACGAAACATTTATACTATTTATTTATTCGAATAGAAAACATGTCTTGGATTTTTTAATAAAGAATCATTTTCCGTGACCCTTTTTTTTTTAATAAAAACAAACTACCAACCGCAATACGAACTTATGAAAATACATAATTCAATATAATATTAGTAGTCAAAGTACGACCGTCTCCAAAATCCCCCTTATAATACCAACATTAGATATAATTAAAAAGTGCCATGTATGGCAAAGTTGACGAATTTTGTTGGATCAAGACTTCTCTTTCCAGAAATACAGTATGTGAAACGTTTTAATTAATTTAATATGATTGCCTTCCTCCGTCACATATGATCTTCTCCAATTCTTTTTTTTTTCCCCCCGGCTTGCCAATGCCTTCTCCAATTCATTGTCACACACATATATATTTGACATTTTTAGTACTATCTTCTTTATCTCCTTTTGGGTTTGAGGCTTCTTAGAGACTGAAGTTTCCTATGGCCGAATAAATTTTATAGTCTTCTGGTCCTAAATATAAGACCCTCATTATTTATGACTAGAGGAATAGTATTTTTTCTTGGGTTTGAAATCAACACAGCTATATATTTGTGGACATTCGTTATTTGGAGTTCAGATACTCTAATTATCTTAACGATAAATATGCATGCCATGCCAATTATAAGACGAGAGATCGGGAGATGGTCCACGTTTTAATTTTTAATTTTTTTAAATAAAAACATTATTATTATTTGAAAACTAATAGTTATAAGAAAATTACTCTAGATCTATATCATATTCCTATTGAAATTTAAATTATAAAGATAAAAATAAAATCAAAATGATTCAGTTTTAATTTGAATGGTGTCCATATTAAGACGTCCTCTAAAACGAGTGGAGAACTTGCATTCCAATAGCTGCCTCATTTTTCAAGCATGCTAACCAAATCAAACGGCTGCCTTCTTGAACTTTTTCTTCTTTGTCTTTCCTCTTGTATTTTAAAATGAATTAGAATGTTTGTTTTTATAACGAAGTCAAAGCCAATAAATTTATAAACTGAACATATAACATAGTCACAAATATGCCTTATTTCTTGCATTGGCATTCATCTCTTTATAATTAATCTCTTGACTCGATCGCGACCTAAATATATCATTAATTGAACTGCTCAATTTTCTCAGTATAATTTTAAGTCGTTTTCATTTCTGTATTGGTGAAAATAACAGGATATACCCGCCTTACTTATCGAGTGAGCTTTTCAAAGGAAATTTGAAAATAAGTTAAGGAGGAAAAAAAGAAAAATTTATCGATAGGCTAATTTATGAGAAGGTTACGTCTTAAAAGATCAAAGTAGAATTTTAGTCCTGGGAAAAATACAAGCAAGAAAAAAAAGAGGAAATTTTGGTTGAAAATCCCTGTTTGAAAACTTAATTGGTTAAAAAGATATAAATTTGAGTGAATGCAACTATAATCCGCGAGTACAATTTTTTTTCTGCTGCGTGCAAGATATCATTAATGGTATGCAACAATCATCAATAGCGGGGAAAAAAAAAGTTACACTCACGGGTCATAATTGCACGCACTCAAATTTAGGTTTCTTTAGCCAATTAACTTTTCAAACAAAGATTTTTTTACCAAATTTTTCAAAAAAAAGGGGTTAATATAATTTTTTATTCTTCAAGTTTGCCCTCATTTTGATTTTAATCTCTCAAGTTTTAAACTATAGGTTTTGATTTTTTAGGGAGCAAAATGGTCCAGGTTTTTATCGGATCAAGGATCAATATTTTAAATAAAAAGAAACTTGAGGGACCAAAATCTATGATTTAAAATTTGAGTGATCAAAACTAAAATAAGAATAAATTTAAAAGACTAAAGTTCCTATTAACTTAAAAATTATTATACTCAAAATATGTGCATAACTTAAAAGATCAAAGCAGAATTTTTTTTTATAGATATATAATAAAAATTTAATTCTACGACAATACTCATCAAGTTCTAAGTGGATCCCAGTTTAACCAGTCACGAAAGCTTCATGATTTAGAAGGTGTTTGGGAAGCTGTAAAAGTGCTTCTCGAAAATACTTTTTTATAAATCGAGATAAATTTTTCTACACGTTTACTTCGTATACTGTAAAACCACTTTTAAAATCATAATTTTATTTCCATTCAAACACCCTTCTAGACATAGAAAATAGTAGAGAGAAGCTAAAACACAATAGTAGTACTGCTAGAAATAAGACTGGAGAGTTCTACCAGGAAAAAAAAAAAAAAGAGGAAAAGAAATAGGACCGGAGAAGTACAATAATTTTAGCGGAAGAATTAATGCGGCGCGCCCAGGTTGTCGGGGGAGTGTTTGATTAGTGTTAAAATTGATTAATGGTATGCGCAGTGCATTTCAAATTTTCAATACGGCGCAGAACCAATTTCGGACCTAAACTTATCATCTAGGAATTTGAATTGTTTACGTTTCATTTAAATAGTTCAGGTTTAATTTTTTTCATTTTTATTTAAAATAATCATTTTAACATGTATAGAATATAAAATAAAAATAATCTCTTAATTATTATTTTTTTTAAAATAGCTTTTCCTGTTTAAAAATAATTAATTAAATATTTTAAATATGAACTATTTAAATAAGATATTTAAAATATTCATCAAAGATGAGTACTGAAACCGGTTATGTATAACAACCTTTTGATGGATCGCCATTGCAGTGGACACTTCTCTGTCGGCCGTCATTTTCATAACAAATTAAATATGGTGGTCAGGATGTCTCAAACTCAGATCAATTACGTCGTATGTGTGCACAACAACATGTGTTCCGGTGAGGCTACTACTAGCTGATAGGGTAATAAGTCCACATAATAATACTACTCCTAAATATAAGATTTCTATTCACTTTATTTATTTTTTTAAAATAACCCTTATAGTAGTATACATGTCAAATGTTACATTAAGTGGTAGTTCTAGCCAAAACACATAATTAACAAGAAATACCTATTTATTATGAGTAATTAATTTAACTAATTTTTTTAATCTATTATAATTAATCATCTAACTCTTATATCAAATATCGTGTAATAAATAGTGCTGAAACAGAAACCTCCCTTAGGTACGCAAGTTCAGCATGTTACTTGATAGCTGTCGCTAATGCGTGCGTGAAAAATCAAGACTCAACAGAATCCACAAAACATCATTCGTGTCGGCCGTTTTCATCAGTTTCCTTGATGGTTTATTATACGGAGAACAAATTCAACCCGAATCAGCTGTGATTACATAAAAAGCGTCTCTAGCAAATATCCTATTCAATTCTTCAAATGGCGCCGAATATATATTGCAAGAACGATGCCACGCAGACAAAGCTTGTCAAACTATATATCAACAATTCTTAATACAAGAATTAGTTAAAAATTTATCAACAATTTGATTATAAATATAAGATTTTAATAGTTTTCTTCGATTTTATCCTTAAATAATCCCTATAAAAATTGTATATACTAAGAAGTTTCTATTGAGGGATAATATTATTAGAGAAGACAACAGGAAAATTTAATCTAATTATAAATATAATATCTCAATAGCTTGTGTCTAATATTTATTCATTTTATTTCAAGTAATCTCTACATTATTGCTGTCTCTTAATTGTGTAAATATAAGATCCCAATAGCTTGTTTTTAATATTTATCCATTTTGCACTCAAGTCATCTCTATAGTGCTGCGATCTTTTGATTATGTAAATAGTTGCCAGGGTTTTAAATTAATAAGGTATTTTAAAAAAAGACAGCATCCATTTATAACAAAATAACTAACTTACTAATTTTTCTAATATTCAAAAATTAATCATCTAGCTCTTAAATATTAAGTATTGGAGGTAATATTAGTACCATGCACTGGTAATCCAGGATCCTAGCAACTATTTGCATAATTAAGAGATTGCAACAATATAATTTTCTTAACGGAATAATTAAAAGCCATAATGCTCCTTAGAAGTAAAGTTCACCGATTCGAGCATGCTCAACATACATCCTGGCAATTTCGGGGGCTATATATAAATGTGTGTGTGTGTGTGTGTGTTCTGGTCTTGACGTTTTTATTTACTACAACTTTGGTTTTCGATCGTGTGTTGGAATTATTGATTTCTACTTGTAACTCCAAGCAATTATATATATGCGCTCTAGAAAGGCCGTCATTCTTCGGAAGAGATAAACATTATAATAACTGTTTTTTCAGTTTTTCCTTGTAGAAAACTAAAATTTCTGGTCATTGATCGCAATTTAATTATCTCAGAGTTAAACATGTGAATAACTTCTTTTTTTCCCAAAACAAAGTTAGAATTTGTTTGTCTGTCGTTGGCGTGTATAATTATTAATAAAATATGTCTGTGCGTATGAAAGGTTTGATTACAATCTGAAAATTCGAGCAGAAAACGTTAAACAATATGTGCGGACTTCTAGGTAGCAATGGCCTTTCCTTTGTGGGGCGCTTAGTTAAAAGTGAGATAATGAGCAAATTAAACCCTATGTTTCCACTTACTTTTATATAATTTGAACAGTGATATATTTTATAATATGGCTAATAAGTGTGACCAGTAAATCATATTAATCTGAAAAGATTTTTGCGAAAAAGTGAAAGGAAAAGTCAAATGTCCAGGAACGGAGGGAATCGTAAATTACCAACTCCGATATATGACTTGCAATTTGGAATTAGAACTATAAACACCTGTAAATATGTTTTACGAAAGTTGGAAAAAAGAAAACCCATATCACATACAAGCACTTATTACCTCTTACACTATCTCTTGTTTTTAATATAAAATCTTGTTTAATTTTTATTACATACAGGCACTTATTACTTCTTATATTATCTTCGATCCTTAATATAAGATCTTGTTTAATTTTTATTTTGGTTCTAAATATAATATCTCAATCCATTTTGTCTCTTATATTAATTTATTTTTTTTCCAAGTTAGTCATTTTAAGAATGGTAGTTCTGACTAATACATTTGATTAGTAAGGATATTTAAAAAATACAATACTTATTTATAACAACTAATTAACTTAACTTATTTTCTTAATCTATTCAAATTAATCAACTAGTTCTTACCTTTAGAATTGAACATAGTATTTTGTATTTTTTTAAATTATAATTAAAAAAATAATTTATAAGTCATTTGGGATGGACTCATGGCTGTGTGTAGACGGGGCAGACATGTTGGAGTGGGGAGCACGGCGATTCCTGATCTGTGGAAAATAAGGGGCTCCCGCCCGATATTCTTTTAATGCGCATGTTTCTCACGTTTTCCATCACTTTTCCAGGTAACAATTTCCAAGCAGTCATTTTGACAAGTACTCCTCCTTAATCGTTTCTTTTCTTCTTTTCTTTTAATTGGACCCAGAATTTTGACAAACACAAAATGATTACTCCATCTTTCTTTTCAAAAATAAAAATAAAAAGCGGGGCCCTGGTAAGGCATACATTTATGACGCGGGCAGCCTCATAATTTAGCCGAATTGTCCATCTTTCTTTTCAAACACCCTACACAGTTTTCAACCACTTGCCCTTCTGAACCAATGCCTTCTGACGCAACCGATGAGACGATCGATCCCTTCCAGATCAGGCTACTAAAAAAAAAAAATGCAATTCTTGACATTAAGGAAACTCATCATGTATGAAAGGAAAACTAATGAACTCCAAAAAACAAAAAAAGAGTCTAACGACGACTCAATTCTAATAAATAATAATTTATCAAACACGCAACACAGCTGTCTTCCTTGAACGAAACCGCTGTAAACTTGTCGCGGGGCTCGGACCCAGCGAGCTTAATAGCACTCTATGCACATATATATGTAAATATATTCTGTTTTGCCACATCCTATCTTAATTATAGAAATTAGATAAATAATTTATTTTGACGTTAAATATAATATCTCAATTTACTTTGTATCCTGATTAAGTTATAATTTTTTTATTCAAAATATTCTTATTGATCACTTATATTATCAAGCTCTCAGTTAAGGGTAGTTTGACGTACATGATTAAGAGAACAATTTAAATAAATAAATAAATATTTATTATAAATAAATAATTTAATTAATTTTTAATATATATATAAATTAATTATCTAGTTTTTATATTAATGATTGGACATAGTATTTGTGATCATGATGCAAGGCATTTTTCTCATATGTGATTTTAAATCTGGGCTATGGTGTAATTTCTTTTTATTACAATAGATAACTATTACATCCGATTATTAATATAAGAACTAGTAGAAAGGATTAGATTTTGTTCTAAATATAAGATCCTAACTTATTTTGTTCCTATTATTTATGCAAATTAATAAACATATGTTTTTTTGTGAGAATAAACACGTGTTTTTGACAAATAATAAATTTAATTACTTTTCTTAATTTATTCAAATTAGTTAAATAGATCTTATATTAAAGACTAGAGATACTATATATACCCAATATAATCATTTCTCTTATTCACTGTTAATTAAGTAATGAGAAATCAAGTTGTTATTACAATTTTTTGAAAATTTACAATCACGTAAATAAACGCGCGCGCTGGATATTTTGAAGGACTGAAATCCCCTCGAGATTTTTTGCCCAAAGAGTTGGCCTTAAATCGTAATGGCAATTTTTTACGTTGGAAAGCTCACCTGTTGATATTCGTCTTTTGTGTTATGCCTTGGTGCATTATATTCCGTAATATTATACCGTTCAACATAAAAAAAATGCTCATCCATGCCAAATAATCTGTAAAGTAGTTACAGTTCAAAAATATTTAGCACGTTGACTCTTCGTTTGAGAAACTTACATTTGATACATACCACGTTATTTAATTGCCCTTTTTTTTTAATTCACATTTATTTTGCTTATGGGGTGGATCAGGGTGATGAACATGTTTAAATCAAGCTTCCTTCCACTAATAGTGTACATTAGCCCAGTGCAGAACTACGCACCTTTTGAATTCGACTTTTCTACAAGACACATCATGCGCAATATCTATATGTATCTCTCTATATATATATATTACCATCAATTCTTAATACTCCTCCGATCCTTGATATAGAACCTAATAATTGAGTTGGTTTTGGTCCTAAATATAAGATCCATTTATCATATTTATCAATTTTCTCTAAATTACCTTTATGGATACTCCCTCAACCATAATTAAGTAGAAGCAGGAGAGAGGGTATTAAAAAGATGATTATAGTGTTTTAGGAAAAATATGTCACTTTTCTTATAATTAACTAACTCACCTAACTTCCTTAATCTAATCAAATTAGTTAAACGGGTCTTATATTAAGGACTGAATGAGTATAAGAGTTAGTTTTACTTTTATTTTGATATTAGATATAAGACTACATTGTACTTTATTTCTAATATTTATTCATTTTTTTAAAGTAGTCTTTATAACAGTGATAGTTCTAATTAATACACTTTATTAGTAAGAATATTTTAGGAAAGACAATACATATTTATTACAAATAATTAATTTAATTAATTTTCTTAATCTACTTAAATTAATTAACTAGCTCCATATTAATAATTAGAGTTAGTATATATATAAATGAGATTTTTGATAGAGAATAATATTTTAATTTTAAACATAATTGGCAGAGAAGCTAGACGAGCATTTCAATATCTTTGAGGGTATGTTTGGCTCAATGAGAAGAAGGGGAGGGGAGGGATTTTAATGGAAGGAAGGGGAAGGGAGGGGAGTGGAAGGATTTTAATATTATCTTGTTTGAATTTATAAAAAAAGAGGGGAAGGGAGGAAAAAATATTTTAATATGGACAATTTTGCTCTTATTTTATTTAAGGCGTGGGCATAATGGTCATAACATGACAAAATATAAACATAATGGTCACAACATAACAAAATATGGGCATAATGGTCATAATATGATAAAATATTACCATTTTCCTCCAAATCCTCTCAATTTTGGAGGGGAGGTTGAGGAGGGGAGGGGAGGGGAAATTTTAAAAATTTTTCCCTCCCCTCCTAAAATTTGTGTGTTGCCAAACAAGGGAAAATGATTAAAATCCCTCCCCTCCCCTCCCCCCAAATCCCTCATACCAAACACATCCTGAAGAAAAATGTAAAAGAAATACACGTTTATCTTTTCTTTTCTTTTCTTTTATTTTCTTTAGTGGGCGTCTATACATGAGTAGAAGGTAGCATATGAATAAAAAGGAGAAAAAAAAACACAGGTCAGTAGTTGCGGCAGCATATAAATTAAATTTCTTCTGCTCATCACGAAATCACTGTTGGAAGATTATGAAAGGACGTGCAGCCAAAGAATTTACTGCTGGGTGATTCACATCAACATGTGGGATCAGTAAAACATGAATCAAATGAATGTGCTTTATGTCTGTGAAACCAGCGTGTTCATTATAACGGAACAGTTGCAAATTTTGTGAGTTTCTTACGTAATCTAGCTAGGCAGCCTAGAGGCACAAACCTGGAATCTTTTTGGACCTATAATATCTGCTCAAAACTTCGGAGTCCACGCAACCCTTCACCGCGGCTTTTCTTATAACCAAATGCTTATTAACGGGATTAAATTTAACGGAAAAAATTTAGCTCGGATAAATTAATATTTAAATTTTCGTTAAAAAATATCTATGTTTAATATTTTTGTCTACCACCACCCCTCCCTCCAGCCCAGAAAGGGGTTGAGCTAGGAATCTCAAGGAGGAGGGGTTGGAGCTAAACTGAAACATGTATTCCTTTCTGTTAAAAATATGAGATAAATTTTATATATTTATATTTATTAAGAAATTAGTTAAATCAGTTCAAAATAATAAATACGTGAGCGATGTGTTTTATTTTCAAATATATCCTTATTAATAAAAAGACTAAGTAAAAAATACGATAAATAAATCAAAAAGAAAAAAGAATACTTTTCTGGTCCTATTTATAAGTCACTTCCAATATATTTCATATAGACCAAGAAAAACTTCAAATTTCATTAACTCTTATTTAAAATTCAACAACTTTCCAACTTTAATCCTATCTAATATATATTATACCTTATGTAAATAAAGTCACAAAATAATAAATGGAGGGTAAAATTATATATCTATATAAAAAATTTCTCTCAATGTCCTCTAAATAGGACTAAAAAATATCTTCTCTCTCTGTTTTATAGATAGTTCCAGAGAAGTATATGAGAAGCAAAATTAGAAGAAACTCATTAAATACTTAAACAAAAATAAATATTATTTTATTAAAAAAATCAAGCTTTTTTATTAAAGTTTATTTTATATTTTGAACGGGAGTAATAATAACGAGGCAAGGAAAACACAGATAATGAAACGTGAACTGAACAATGTGAACGTGGCCTGGAACTAAAGAAATATTAAGTGGCGACTAATGTACTACGTGTGTTGGTTTTGTTTGTGTCCTCCTTTTGTGGCTCTTGCTGTTCCCTTTGTTATGGAGGCTCTATTTTGTCTTCGGGTGACGTACGTCCATTGCGAACACGTATCAATTTATTCCACTTTAGTTTACAAATACCGCGCCCACTTTCCACAATTCCCACCATGTTGACCAATTTTCAGTTAACTTTCCACCATAACTGCGCTCTAGAAGCTCCACTAACTGAATTTTCTAAATTGTTAGACAGTTAATTTAATAATATCCTTGATTATGTAGTGGGCCTGCTAAAATTAATTCGGGCCTCGAGATACGAACTAAGCCCCTTAAAATTTGTTTCTCTTTCTAAAAGTAAATTTGGGCTTCCAAAATACAAGTATGTTCAGCCGCTTGGATTTTAGGCTGAACAATCGTCCACTCATGCAAATTAGTCATGGGCCAAGTTAATCCATTCTCTTTTTAGCCCAAATACTGAAGGGTTAGGTCTGTTCCTTTTCTCTCTCATTTGTTCCCACAAGCCCAAGATTTATGTTTCTTACCATTTACTATCTATCTCAATTGTGTGGACTTATAGGCTTAAGGGATGCACCTTCCAGTAGGGCTATGACAAGACTTGGGCGGCGCTCCTGGTTTCTATAAGGACATCACTGAAGTTATACTTTGTTAAGACTAACCCAAAGTCTGATTCGGTTCGTTTCATCATCTGTTTGGGCCTTTCTTCTCCTCTGATTTTTGTTAACCCAGTGTCATTGAATAGCACTGCCTCCGGTTCTTAATATAAAATATAAAAGCCAGTTGACTAATTTGAGTCGATTAAAAAAGTTTTCTGAATTAGTTATCTATAATAATTATGTGTTATCTTTTATATAATACTTTTATTAATCATGTGTATTAACTAGAACTATCATTTGATGGAAGTTTCAGCATGTGCATTGTGCGGTTACTACAACAACTACTTTAAATAAATAACTAAATATAAGAGACAAAATAAATTAGAGTTTTATATTTAGGATCGAATTAAATGTCAAATCAATTCTTATATTAAGAATAGGAGATAGTTTTTTTTTTTTTTGAGGTGCTGATCCAATAGCTCATCGTTAGGATCCTAAATTATGCACGTGATTGGTTGCCTGATCGGAGCATGGTGTGTTCAGTTTGAGTCAGCGTTATGAATTTACGTCACTCTAGCTTCCAATGATTTCACAAATGACAAATATTATTAGTAAATATCTTGATTTTTGTAAAACAACTCTAATAAAATTACTTGTACGATTTTGTTAATTTGCTTATTTAATAACTACTTTCTGTCATAATTATAATATCTTGTTTGTAGATTACAAATAAAGTCTTATAATTAGGACATGAGGTAGTAGTTAATTAGCAATAGTAGTACGGGTAACATTTTCTCCCAATGAGATTTGATTCAGCCGCAATGGATCTGCTCCTCGGTCTTCCATTTTGTTTTCTGTTTCTTTTTAATATTAATTCTCTATTTTTTTATTCTTAATAATAAAGAAGCAGATCGAGTAGGCTACAATCATTTTTATAATTTGCTTTTGTCTGTGTAATCTAAGTTGAAAAATCATAACCCCAGCAGCCCTTTAGAAACTTGAAAAACAATAACGTATCGCTTCCACGGGAGTTTGAGAAAATAAAGAGATGTTCCATCATCATATTGACGAAATTTCATAGACATTGGGCACTTGGCAGCTATAGTATTATTGTTGATACTACAGCACTGCCTTGGACTGAATAACTAATAACACACAAACATTTATAATCTCACACACTTACCAAGACTTAAATCTCTCTCTCTCTCTCTCTCTGTTTTTTTTTTTTGCCAGCAGACAAGTCTCTCTCTCTCTCTCTCTCTCTGTGTTTTATTTTTTGCCAACAGGCTTAAGTCTCCTAAATGCAATCAACTAAAAGACAAGTTACACAAGACAACGTAAGGCTACAGTATTGCAGTTGAAAAAATGATGAATCACTTGAGGACGTACTTATTGATGCCAGCGATATGTATATTCATGAAGTAATACTCCCAGTCAATCATCTTTGGGTCAAAATAGAACATATCCATCTCTACCCCACCCTGCGTCGCCGCCACCCGCAATTTCTCTGTGTTCATATTATCAAATCTGCAGGCCAATGAGTTATGAATGATCAGTCAAAGTTTCAATCCATTCAATAAATTTGTCTGCATTATGTAAGTAATTGACATGTACTGTAGCAATTTTAATTAACTCACACGCCATTGAAGAACAAGTAAGGCCTGTAAAGATCAACCAACCGCATCACGATCTGAATCTTCCTGTTTAGGTCAAGATACGTCCCCCGAAAGTACTGACAAAAAGCTTTATTTGCCAGCTCTAGTCCCTGCAATGAAGTTTCCCTCAGATTCTTCGACAACTTCTGCTTATTTATTTATTTATGTGTCTATGAATTGGTAATGAGTAGATAGTTACCTTCAAGAGAAGCATATAGCGAATGAACATGTATGTGCGGAAGCTGTCGATACTGTTTAATACAGTAACGTTGCCAACCTTGACAATCTTGCCGTCCTTGTTCTTCAGTGGCTTTGATGTGAAGTATCTTAAGCCATAGTCTCTGAGATTGGAGTATCGCACTGGGTTTCTCATGGAGGAACCCACGTGATATATTTTATCATCCTCCCCATTCGCATGAGCCACCACAGCCACTAACATAGCATTCACCACCATGTCAGCTGGTATCTGCATCAATCAAATTAAAACTCCCCTTCATTAGTTTCTCCATTTAACCCTAATCAATATCAGTCACTATAAGAAAACAAGAAATTAAAGGCTCCTTCTAGGTCTCACCGCGTCAAAAACTGCATCGATGTCCGCTGGGAAACAACTTAATTTTCCTTTGCCATACGCAACAAGCATACTATCTATGGTTCTGTCATTAATTATTCAAGTCCCAAAGAAAGAACAACATTTAGATTCCCAGATATGCAGTTAATGTGGTGATATATGAATGTATATACCTTACGCCTTCAACCCAACCAGGAAAAGGTTCCTTGAAAGTGCTGGTAACGATGGTCGGACGTATAATGACAACAGGCACGTTTCCCTTCAATGCTTCCACGAGCATTTCTCCCATTGCCTTCGTAAACACGTATGTGTTTGGCCATCCGTATGTATTTGCCCTGATAATATCAGTCACAACCAAACCTATTAATAATCAGGTCTCTCATAATGTTATTTTTTGTTATTTAGTTGATTATCTGTTACGAGAGGGTAGCGGAGAAAGGAAACCTTTTAAGACCCAAGTCCTTCATGGCAACTTTAATTTCATATTCTGTGGCTTCCTCCTCTTGAAGCTGTTTCAGAGTTTCTTCTACCAATTTCTTTTCGGAGTCAATGTTTAGTCCAGAAACTCCATTTAGTGACTCCCCCATTTTATATGGATCCTCTGCTATCAATCCTCCTTTCTCCCCACATACATATGCTTCAATTCAATGAATATGCCCAAATATTGTCAGCAAAATATCTATGAATATTATATTGTATTCAGGAAAAAAATATTATTATATACTCGTGGTGTGCACATAGTAATTCCGACTCCTACTTTTCTTTGCCCAATAATATATTTGGACTTTCTGACCTTCCAATTACGAGGCACTTATTGGTTAATATGTGATTGAATAAAATGAAAAAGAATAGAATCTTGATGTGATGGCAAGTGGACATCCCATTCCCATTACAATGAAAACTAGAATGATGAGAAAAAAGTGTGTCAAAGAGGTTATTAGTGCCATACGTAGACAAAATATACCAACCTGTTGAGACGTGGACAAGCACCTTCAGTTTGGTACATTTTTTGGCGAAGCTCAAAACATGTTTGGCTCCCAAGGCATTTATACCCAATGCGACATCGTATCTGCATTTAAGAATTAACAAAATGGACATAAACTAGAATGTCTAGCCATAGAGAAATTAATTTAGTTCTGTACTATGATATTACTTCGTGTAACGCAAATTAAATATGGTTTCACCACCCAAAAAAAAATAAAAAAGAAGAAGAAAATATTGTTCACAGATTTACGAACTTAAACACAAACACACGGCCCCCTCATATATATACTTACCTTTCATCAAAGTTAGTTGTTGCAGCCAAGTTTACTATAACATCTGTTTCTCGGCATATCTCTTCCTTTACAACGGAGTCCTTCAGATTCAAGTCATCATGGGAGATGTCCCCAGGAACCAGAGTCAACTTCTTTGAGATAAAGGAATTGAATTCTGCGCCATGATTTTCCTTCAACAATCTGAACAACTCCGTTCCTGTGATCTGCATATATGGAAAACACATCGCACATGATATTAATTAGACTGCCACTGCTATCTTATTTAATACCTATATTATGAGCTAAATTATGGTATCAACAAGTCAGCTATAGTGTATTTCTATAGCTGAAGTTCTCCTTAATTAGTGAACATTGATAGAGGAACCTTCTTGAGACATCTGCAACACAATTATGAAGAGTATACAAAAGAAAGAAAGCAAGATGGTACATCACCTCATTATGTAAGCGTTGTGTGGCAGATATGTTATCCGAGGCTCTCAGAAGAAGGTATAATTTCTTGACATTTGGCTGAACCCTTAGTATCTTCTCCACAAAAACTGCAAAACCATACAAGTTAGGATATATAAATGACACCACACACAGCACGAAATGACCAATCAATATATGCGTATATAGTACAGAGCACAGTGCATGCGGCCAAGTAAAAGCTAAGTAAGAAAAAAAGTGACAGAAGGAGAGAGATGATTAAGGTACTTTTGGCGAGAAAGCCGGTGGCGCCGGTCACTAAAACGGTCTTGTCCTGAAGGAAGTGGAGTATGCTTTGTAACTCCATTGAAGAATAATTATCCTCTGAACTGAAAAATGCAGTGAGAAAAGAAATGAGGGAGGGAGGGAGGGATCTATATGAATTCAAAAGAGGGCTAGCTAGCTTGTCTCGAGGGTGGTGTGAAGGAAACGGAATGCCCATATGCCATATTTATACTACGTGATTGCCACAGAGCAGAGGTCAACCAACAAGGCACGAGTATTAAATATGTATAATATTCAGTGCACGCAACACGTCAAAAAGGAACCATTTCGGTCCCCGCTCTCGTAATAGTAGGAGGTGGGAATGCAAGATAACCCTTCCGTGCCAATCTCGCTCACCAAATAGGCAAATACCAATAAATGCAGTTTCGGTGCTTTCGTAATAATTAGTAATAAAAAAATATCATGTAACCATATTACTCATACATTCTAAATCACTCATCTCAAGATATTATTACTAGTTGTGGTTGTATGATTTTAGTGATATAATATTACTTAAATAAATATATTATTTGTGTAAGTTGGCCCGCATGGGATGCTACGTAACGGAGATATACGAAGAGTTCCTACTCATCAACATCTTTTGGGTCTCTGAATATGTGGTTGGCTGATGAGCCTAAATCTAGCTACTCAAACGGCCATACCATATATCTCCAAATGTCGTACACTTTCGAGGTAACCCTTACGGCCTTGCCTTTATTGAGTATTGCCGACTTATGCCTCTCATGTTGTTTGACTCCTTTAAAGCCGGTTTCTCTCTCTAGCGGTGGCACACATACATACATACATACATGTAGAAAGAATATATACATATAAAAACGTGTTTATTAAAATTCAACCATTAAATTGGAAGTTTAATGTAAAAATAATGGAAGTGGCATGTAATGATTCCGTGTGCACGTATGCATGATCAGAGATTTTGGTTGCTGCAAGAGGAAGGGGAAACCTGTACAGTCCAATAATAATGCAATGCGCGTACTGTTGAATTAAAACAGGCTGAGGGCAGGAAGCAGTTAGCTTTTTCTTCATTGGTCGAGGTTCACCTACCTTAGCCCCTACTTTCGAATATCTTTTAATGGGGTCGGGGACACAGCTGAAGTGGTCCTTCTCAAAGCTTTGAATTGTGCGCCCCTTCACTGCTTCTATACTTGAAAACCCTACGTTTATGAGCACTTCCTGAATCATATTACTATCACTCTTAAAGGCATACTCTATTTAATGCGTAAAAACTTGTTAGTTTTGATTTACATGAGGCAACAGTGAATCCTTCTTTACAAAACGCGATGCAATTAATCGACTGATGTATTTAATTATAATTGCTTCAGTGTTTTATATTAATCATGCATGCATGGACGTACTCTGATACTGATCATTTCACCTTTATCAATCTAAAAGCGCTCATTATGCATCCAGTATTATTGTTTGTCAAATGAAACGAAAGATCTTGATTAATTGCAATACTTGATTATGTTCAAGATTAATAAGACACATGCTTAGGATCGATGCCTAATTGAGATGGGAATTTATAAAGATTTTGTCCAACTTTTGGGCAAGCATGAAAGTTGAAGCTTCATGGATAAGCTGCGGAAAACAAGGCTTGTAGCCGGAAAGCGAGGGTAAATTATATTCTCTCTCGTTGCAATGCATGAATCTGGTTTGTCTAGATATATATCCTTCTGGTCCTATTTATAGGATAGAGAGAGAAGATATTTTTTAGTCCTGTTTATAAGACATTGAAATTTTTTTTATAGATGTACAATTTTACCCTTCATTTATTATTATGTTGACTTTGTTTACATGTGATATAGTGTATATTAAATAGAGATAAATTGAAAAGTTGTTGAATTTTAAATGAGAGTTGATGAAGTTTAAGGTTTTTTTTTGTCTGTACAAAACATATAAGAAGTGACTTATAAATAGGATCTGAGAAGTATATGGCAGTCATTTTCGCAGGCTTACCAAACCTATAGAATCTTCATTCAAATGTGCGCGTAATATTTAACCAACTACTTGAGCTACGTACGAACATTCCCAGTTGCTTTGGCTTTTCAATATCTTAATAATGCAATAAATAGAAGTGTAAAGGTGTAAACATAGTAATAAATCTTAGCATTTCACCTGCCTCATTAATCGTCTCCGCTAATTAATAACATCCAACGATTAAAATTTTGTAGGAGGGTGATATTAGGAATTAGGATGATGTTACGGTGATAATTAAATAATCAGAGTTTGGCTCAAGTCAATTTCGTGGTCTATTGAAGAAAAACATCCAACACGCCGTCTGGCGTTTGTCGCTTTTTGTTTCTGGCAAAGTCTCCAATAGTCCATTACTTGAGAAGAGAAAAGCATTTGCTCCGAAATCAAAGGCCTCTTTTTTTAATTTTTAAATAAGTTTTCATTAACTTGAAGGCATGTGTATACCCTGTCCTGACGGAAATCTATTGCTTATTGCAGTTGGCTTCTGGCAAACTAGACTTGTCTACTTTTGTGGTTATACCTAACCTATATATGTGCCGATATATATATATATATATATATATATATAATTTAATCGTCAGGCGTTCTCCAGGGGACATCAAATAATATTAAGGAAAACCGCACTTAATTAAGACAATTTGAGATTAATTTGTCACAGAAAATCAATTGATTTGGACAAGAAAAACGCAGCCCCAACGGAGATGAAGAGGTCAGGTCAAATTTTTTAGGCTGACCAGGTCTTTCTTTTTCAAAACTTAATATAAATATTTATTTTAAGTTTTTGACATGAATATTAGGGAGTAGGGACTATGAGGGAGGCGCTTGTAAGGACCGGAAGGAGCACATAACTCCTAGACCCATGTTCATAGGAATGGTGTTTGTAGAGATAAATTAAGTTCATTTTCTTTCCCCGCCGGACAAAAAGGAAAAATTGTTAAAAAAATTTAGAAATTGAAAAATTACATACAGGAACCCGTTCATAAAATTGTTCAGTTACTTATTAATTGTTGTCAAAACCTATGCTTGTAATGGGTTTTTATTTACAATTTTTTTTATTTTTAAGGTCCTTTTTTACAATTTTTTCCCAAAAAAAAAAGAAGTTCATTTACTTCCTGCTATATCTGACACTAAAAAGTTTATTTGACACTACAATTACCTTAAAAGGGAAAAATAATGATTATATATGTATGTAACCCTAGCAAGTTCCTTTCATTTACTTCCTTCCTTGAAATATGATTCTGCTCTCTCCCCTTTAAAAATTGTTTTTATTTTATTTACTTTCATTTATCGAGAAAAGAAAGCCTCAATATTGGGATGCATAACAAGTCAGAAAAACAAAGAAGGATGAAGTGGAATTACCCACACCCGGTACAATAGCACAATAGGTGTATAGCTGTACATATACACGTGCTCACAACCTAAACAATAATGGGCTTTAACTAAGATGGGCTTGGACTTTTCTAAACAGTATATTAGACTTGTGCTTTGGGACAGGTTGAAAATTAAACAAACTAACTAACAACAAGAGTTGGTCTATTAGTAAAAAGTCGACTTATAACCCATAAATTATGAGTTCAAATCCCACTGCTTATGTTAAAATTTTGTTGGTGGGCCATCTGTAAATATTTCAGTAAACATTTCTGAGTCTAAAGATATACTTTGACTTTAGTGAGTCTTTGGGACCCAACTCACCTAAATTTTTTCTTCACCCAAAGGGGAAAAAAAAAAGGAAGGAAAATTGGAATAGACAAGTGAATTAGGGGGTGTTTGGTGATAACCCAACCATGGTTTGGAAAAATCACCAAACACCCTTAAAAAAACCAAAACCATGGTTTTGAGAAAAGCAAAAATTTTTTGCTTTTGGAAAAGAAATGGAGAGTGTGAGAGCCTACAGGATATGTATCTTGTTGTTTTTTTTTATAAACATATTTTTTATAAACATATTTAATCTTATAAATATATATACATATTAATTATTATTAATTATATTACTATGTATTATTAATTATGTTAATAAAAAATATATTATTAACATTTTATTCCTTCAATTAAAATATATCATAAAATATATTTTTCTGTAATTATATATTAACTTACTTTTTTGGTAATTTGTACATATAAAAAGTGCTTCTGGTAATAACTATCCAAACTCTCACTTCTCAGAATCGCTTTTTCACAAAATCTATTCTTCAAAAAATCTATTCTCTCCAGAAGCTATTCTCCAGACCATAGTTTGGTTATATCCAAACACCCCTTTAGTCTGTTTCACTCTCCATCTCCATCTGCTTGATTCGTCAATTTAAAACTTGAGAGTCATTTACTTCTTCAACCCTGGTTTTGCGAACAGAGAGAATCCACAAGGCATGGTCCTTGCATTTATTGAAGCAGAGTCAACATTTAGCAGCAACACACCCATTGTTCTACATTCGATTTGAACCATTCATTAATTTCGCATACACCCACCTAATATCGCTGTCTTCAATTAATGCTTATGATATGGTTGGTTGAAGATGTACTTGACAATATCAGGAAGATACAGTTGATCATCTTGGGATCGAAGTAGAACAAATCTGTCTCTACCCCTCCTTCTCTCGCGGCCATCCTCAGCCTCTGTTTTTTTATGTCATCAAATCTGCATTTGTGCCCCACAAGGCAACATCCTCTCTTATTCTTTTCTTGCTTTAAGAATCAATACTCAACTTTAATTTAACCCTCACACTTAGGACTTACAGGCCATTGAAGAACTAGTTAAGGCTTGTAAGTCTCCCACCATTCGCATCACTATCTGGATCTTCCTGTTCAGCTCCAGATAAGTTCGCTGGAAACTCTGGCACATTGCTGCATTCGCCAGCTCTTGTCCCTATTCATTCAATGCACATGGATTAGCTAAATCAAAATAAAAGAGGAACCTTTAAGAAGAGGAGGTAGCGGATGAAGAAATATCTGCGGAAGTTGGCCATGGAGTTCAAAACAGTAACTCTGCCAATTAGGTAATATAAACAAGAAATTAAAGAGATTAATTAATATATAATTATAGGCTCCCAATTCCAATTCATACAGAAACTCACCACATCAACAACTGACATGAGATCTCCCACAAAGCATGTTAGTTTTCCTTTCCCATATGCAACACCTAGACCGTGAATAGTTCTGTAACATAACATCACAACAGTTTATAAAATCTCTTATCAATTCTCGTATGCATATTCCATATATATGGACTCCCGCACGCCCTCGACCCAACCAGGGAAAGGTTCCCTTCCAGGTGCTGGTAATGATAGCAGGACGAATGGTAACAACCGTCATGTGTTGGGCCATCCATACATCTTCGCCCTGATTGTTCATTTCATACACAGCCAGTGAAAAAAAAGATTAGAAGAACCTTTTCAGTTTTACTTTTGTGTTCTCTTCTTTCCGCCCTAACATGGTCTAAAAGCAACAGAGGACTTGAACCCAAGAAAAGTGAAATTTGTAGTATATTTAATGATTGATACAAACCTGCTAATGCCCAACTCCTTCATGGCCGCTTTAATTCCATCCTCAGAGTTGTAGCTCCTCAACGTATGGGACACCACTTGTTGTTCTGTATCAATGTCTAATCCTTTCACCCCACTTAATGAATCCCCCAACTTATATGGCTCCTCTAATATCATCCCTGTTCTCTCCCTACACACATATGCTGAAACCCCTTAGCATTGTTTAATTAATGTGCGAACTCTAATGTTTTAAAAGCATAGATACGCATTAAACATGTTAAGGCGACAAGTTAGTTTATGCTTGTATTTGAGCTGGGATCATAACCTGTTGGTATGTGGACAAGCAAGGTGAGCTTAATACACTGTTTGGAAAAGTTCATGACATGCTTAACCCCCACCGTATTTAGATCCAATGCAACATCGTCACTGCATTTAAAAGAAGAAAACAAGTATAGAATTAGACAAGAAAAATATGTGAAGATCGATCGAACAATTTGATAGGAATATTCATTAAGCAGTGATCGATGCACGCATACCTTTCATCAAAGTTGGTAGTTGCAGCAAAGTTAACAATAACGTGTTTGACTGCGAAATTCTTCCCTGAGAATGGGGTCCTTCAACCCAAGTCCTCGCCACTAATATCCCCAGGCACCAAAGTCAACTTTTCCCAGACAAATGAATCAAAATTTGCATCCATATGTTTCCTTCAGCAACCTAAACAAGTCCTTTCCTATGATCTGCATCAGATAAACGTGTAATTTATTTAGACAGTACTCAGATATAACTACCACTTTATTAATAATAAGCGGTGAAGAGAATCTTCAAAATGATACGTCAAAGGTTTTCCGAAATATAAACGTAGCACATTTGGCATCTGGGGCTCTCAAAAGAAGAAAAAGTTGCGTTACATTTGGTTGAAACCTCAGTACCTTCTCCACAAATACTGTCAAAACCAAAGAAAGGCAAGGATAATGAATATTATGCTACATACATGCATATATATATATATATAGAGAGAGAGAGAGAGAGAGAGAGAGGGAGGGAGTGAGTATATATATAAGGTAATTTTGGCGAGAAAGCCAGTGGAACCAGTGACTAGAATGGTCTTATGCTCAAGGTAGTGGAGAAGGCTTCCCAACTTGCTCATGGGAAAAATCTGCAAGGAGATGGATGAATGCAAAGGGCCACTATATGTGTGAGCGAAATGATAGAGACAAATCAAAGTTGGGTTTCATTAGTTGATAAGAGTTTGAACATATTCCATGTTATCTGCTCATCACGCCTTGTAGATCAGCTGTACAAAATTATAATGGGAAACATCCAAAATTGGTAATTACTTTTTGGTATTCTCACTCTCTCCACACACACACAAGTTGATATGCCTACATGATTTGTAATAATGTATCTTTAGTAAGTTTAATTATGTTTATTTTTATAATAGTAAGCTTAATTATGGTTATTTTACAATGCGTTTTGAGCTATACAATTTGCTTTAACCCACATAATTATTAACTCATCAGCTAATAAAATAAGGTCCCAACTCAGCTGTTAAATGAACAAGGGAGGCGTGTATTTGGCAATAATATGAGATGGATGGATGGATGCATGAAGTGGAAATGTGTCCGTACTTTGGTTCAATGGGTATTGAAAAGGCGGCGTAGCTTCGGCCTCCTTGTTTGTTGCTGTTCGTCGTTAGAGCACTTGTATAATTGAATTATTATTTCATGTCCGCTTTTTAATTTCACTTCATCTTAGTCCTTATTTTCATAAACATAAAATCTAATCAACTAATTTATAGATATTAATAAAATTAAATTAGTTATATATTATTACCGTGTAAAAATGTGTCACTTTTCTCACAATCACTTGTAATAATCATATTGAACGTGAAAGACAGAAAACGAGAAAACTGTAAAATTTAGCACCGGACGGATCGTTCTTCTCTTCTCCCTTCCCCTCCGCCCTTACTGGGCAACTAGGCCCAGCTACAACCACAAACTGATACTACCAAGTCACCCAAAAAAAATTTCTTCATCTGACACACGGCTCCCTCCGTCCCTCCCTCCCTACCTAGAACAAAACCACCACGGCCCCGGGGGCGGGGGTTGGGAACCTCAGCCCTTGTACAAGAAAACACATTTCACCCGGCATAGATGATACAAGCACAAAATTATTCTGTTTTTGGGAACCTTATATAATCCCCCTATGTTTTGAAGTGATAAAATTTACCTCCTTAAATATTAGAGTTGATAAATTAAATCCAAACTCTAAATTTCGGGCACAAAACTAAATATTCACGGTTAATTGCATCATTTTTGGGTTGAATTAGTTCTTGAAATTTTCGCCCATACAGAATGTTGCAATCTGTCGACATATTAGCTCTCACCCAGCAAAAGCAATTTGTATCACTTACAAATAATTTTGAAAAATCTCAAATCCCGTTCTTATACACAGTTTCCAAGAAACAATATAGAGCACCCGCATTAGATTAATCTCCGTACAAAAGCAAATTTCAAATTTCCCAAACCTAAATATCAAACATGCAATTCACTTAACCAAAGTGCTAAAGAAATTATAAATCACAATAATAACAACCAGAGTGGGTATTTGGATTTAATTCCACCTGAATCAACCCTCCTCTCCAAACTCTTTCGTGAATCTCTCATGAACTTCAAGGTCAGATTTGCTTACTGTAGGCCTTTGTCTAGCAAGCACCTTGTCAAAATCTGTTCTCGTAATAGGTGGTGGGAGGATCTGCCAACATTTTTTCCAGCAGTAAGGACTTTCTATCTCCAATTAGATAGATATAACACATACAAAATATAACTATAGTGCATCTTTAATCATCATTTCCTAAAAAGGTAAAAGAATCCCTATTCTTTCATAATCAATAATCCCTTGCATACCTTGGAAGCAAGTCCTTTTGCGGCAAGATCCTGCATTGTGACTTGAACTGCACCCTCTTGCTTTGGTCCACACGGGATCAACATACCCTCGGGATTCTTAAAGAAAAACATGGCATCTTGGGTTTTACGAACAGGCTCAAACAGAACATCCTTGACCTGACAATTGGAAACTATAACTTGAAATTCATCTAATAAAAATGATAATATAAATAAAATGTTTTACATACAAGATACACTTACACAGACAGAAACATCTGAACCAGAAAACCCCTCTGTCCTGCGAGCCAAGAGCTCAAAATCACTTTCACTCAAGTTATGAGGAGTATCTCCTAAATGCACCTGTTCCATATATGATATACATATCATACCACAATGGGAAAAAAAAATACTAAACCAATTTGACAGCTCCCGTCCAATAATTCAACTCCCAACAAATACAATCATGTATAATGCTCTTGCCTTGAACATGTGTTGACGAGCCTTTAGATCTGGTAGTGGAATGTATATACGCTTATCAAAACGCCGCCTTATTGCCTGAGAATATAATTTGATCAGTCAAAATGTCTCATCGACCTAATATAAGATCATGTCAAGAGATCTATTATCATCTTACCTGATCTAAAGCATAGGGTGTGTTTGTTGCTGCAAGTACAAGAACTTTCTGATCATTGTTTCCTACACCCTACAACTTGAGGTGGATAAAAACCCATTCCACTATAGGTTTGAAATTACAAGAAAAAGGGAAAAGAAAGAGAACAGTAGCCTTGAACATTGAAAGCCTACGTGAGTTCGATTTAGAGACAATAATTATGTGACAAAAATTTATATTCAGGAAAGAAAATTGCACAAGATATCACGAAATATTGTGATTATCAACAGTTCAAAATAATCAACCGATTACCTGCATCTGCACTAGAAGTTCAGTTTTGATTCGTCTAGAAGCTTCACTCTCGTTGCCTTCACCACGCTGACCACATAGAGAGTCTATTTCATCAATAAATATGATGGAAGGGGCACCTTCACGGGCCATTTGGAAAAGGTTTGATACAAGCTTTTCACTTTCACCCATCCACTTTGAAACGAGGTCTGATGAAGAAATACTGGTCACAAATCAAATGTTAACAACTCTGACAAGAACAAATCCACTTACTGACCTACATTTGTAACAAGAAAATTTCATTACAAGAAACGGGGCAGATAGACAGACAATAAACTAAATGTGCGAAACAGACTCGTGGTTTAAATATTAAGTATAATAAGCAGTGCTGTTAACCATTGGACCAATATGGAAAAACAAAGAGGTAACAGGAAAAAGCACAAATACAAGACAAAACGACAAGATAGAAACCTGACATGCATCATTTATAAACATTTGTGATTTCTCCTCCTTTTTTTTTGGTGTGGATTAACTGAAGGATTCCATTTCAGAAACAATCAAGCAGTGCAGCCCATGAGATAGAACCAAGAAAGGGCTATCCAGCTAAACATCAGAAGCTGAGTACATAAGTGAATAGTAGAATACAATTTATCAGATAAATATTACCTGAAAAATGTGGAGTCAGCTTCAGTTGCAACAGCCTTGGCCAAATATGATTTCCCTGTACCAGGTGGGCCATACAACAGAAATGCTCTCCAAGGCCGTCTTTTACCTAAAAGAGACCATCATTAAGAAACGAGCAACAACAACAACAATAAAGCAGACAATAAGCGCACAACATAACCCGGTCCCATAATGTGAAACAAGAATTTTCCGTTGTTTTATTGGATTTACGCATCAGAGAAAAGCAGCAAAGTAGATTGCTTACCATAGAAAGACCTACTCATACACATCTAGAGCAGATTAAAATTGCGATAAACAAGCATTGACATTCATGGATGAAAAGCGAGGATAGTGATTAATTAAAAAGAATACAATTTGTCATGTTCTGCGATAGCCTTACTAGCATGAAGGAACTTATAAACTATCAACTAACTGCCTGATTAAGGAAGAATACTGATCAGATGCAGTGTTCGGGTGATAGCAGCTAATAATTTTGTTCACAAACTCGTAATTAATATTGACATAAGCTAATATTTCCTTGCAAATGGCATTAGCAACAATCCAATATATTCAGCTACCACGCAAACCAACCTGTAAAGAATTGCGGGAACTTGACGGGCAGGATAACCGCCTCCTGCAATGATTGCTTCGCGCTCTCCAACCCAGCAACGTCATTCCACTTCACATTAGGTTTCTCCCGAATAATCGCTGAATTTAGCCCAGCCCTGAGCTTGGACTGCTCTGGATCTTCTCCATCACCTTCCCCGTCCTTCGGCTTTGTCTTAGGTCGCGTAGCTACTGCAGCATCCCCATTGGATGCCTGGCCAGGCCCGCCGTCATCAAGAACAGCACGGATCTCCTCGGCCCGCCGCAGATACTCGGTGAATTTCTGGGTAATCGCTTCTTTAATTTTAGGGTTTTTCTCATACTTCAAATGGGTCTTGAAGTACTCTAAAGCATTCATATACAAAGGAAACGCTTTTGCATAATTCCCAGCATTGTCTTCCTGCACAGCTTGTTTAACGTATTCTATCGCTTGCTCCTTAAAGTTGCTATACATCTTCTGCCTCTGAGCAAGGGCATAGACGAATCAAAATCAGAACTAGAAGAAAATTACAAGATTGACGAAAACCCTAGAGCTGCAATAAACTCGTTTCAAAAAAGTAATCAAGAGAAATCCCGATCCGAAGCTGAAAACCCTGTGGAATCTTCCGATTAATCAGAAGAATATATCAAAAATCTGAGAAGATTGTGCCTAATGGACGCGCTTCGATGAAGTTGCCCGGGGCCCGACTCACAGAAGATTCTATTGAAATTTGACAGAACGTGAATTTCCTTCATGGATGGTTGATGCGGCGCGTTTAGATTAAAATAGAGTACTTCAGTACTTGACAAATTTACTAATAATTAGAAGTATTACTCAATAAAAATTTTAATATTAGTCTTTTATAAATTTGAAAAATAAAATAAATTAGAATTTTAAATAGAAAAATAAAGTAAATGTTGAATCAACTCTTATATTAAAAATAAAAAATAAAATAAAATGCATTTCTGTTTTTTAAATATTATGTTTACCAGAGGTTAGGCGGACATCTCATCTTCTCATCTCATTCCATAAATAGTTTTTCTGACTATTTATAGTACATATGCTTTTTCCTTTTGCTGTCATATATGTTATGGCTCTACATATGTGTGCAGGAGCGCGCGCCGGTATCTTGCAGCCAGTCAGTCGTCTTCGCAACTAATCACCTCCAATTTGTGCTACATATACTGGTTTATTCCTGTTTGAAGATTCTGCGTATTTATATCAATTTTTTTGCACAAATACGCAACACACAAAAAAGTATTAAAAACTTTTTTAAAATGGACATCCTTACCAAAAACTTGAATTTTAATACTACATCCGGTCCTCTATTTATAAAAGTTAGTTGACTAATTTGAGGAGATTAAAAAAAAAGTTAAGTTAATTATTTGTAATAAATATGTGTTGTCTTTCTTAAAATATCATTTACTAATCAAGTGTATTGACTAAAACTATTATTGATAGAAGAACTATCTTGAAAAAAATATATAAATATAAGAGACAAAGTGCATAAGGGTCTTATATCTAAGACTAAAACGAAAGTCAAATGAGATATTATATTAAGGACTTGGAGGTAGTATAATTTTTATAATCTTCTATTGATTCTTTTGGCTAAAATATTTGTACTTCTGTATTTTTTTAGTTCTTTTTATTATCATGCAGAATTTATTATCCAATGACCTTTACTATGTACAGTGAATATATAAAATTGTCAAAAATTCTCCCCCAAAGCCGTTTTGTAATTTAGAAGCAATAAGGTTTAGAAATACGGGGATGCGTTTGAATGAATGAGGGTGAAAGAGGCAAAGAGCAGACCCGCGTTGGATATTTTACGCGAATTATTACAAAACTGGAAAGGTGCAAAATACGACGTTGACCCTCCATTCCTCTTCTGGTGCTCGCCGCAAGTCGTGGAAAAGTTTGGTGTCCCGGGTTGTTCCTGTGTCGGCGGAAGTGCAAACAGAACCGACGAATGGGAAAGAGGGAGAAGAAGCAGAAACATCAACGAAATCATCATCGTGGTGTCTTCAGCTATTGCCAAGATGAAGAAGATGATAATTTTGTCTACCAGCTCACCCAACCCTACTCTTCCTCTTCCTCGCCTCCCAGGGCTTCTCTCTCAGATGAAGAGAAGGAGCATGAGATAGAAGAAGATTATGATGACGACAACAATGGTGAAAAAGAAGCTGTAAAGGACGAAACCTCATCAGATGACATGCCTTCCAAGTTTCTTCTTTACCAGCAATCTGTACAGGTTTGAGCTACCATCTGGCCGAAAGTTTTTTTTTTTTTTTTTTTGTCATTTCTCTATTAGGTTGCTAAGAAAATTTGGGGAGAAGACTAAATACCTTTTAGTTAGCATCGCAATTCCATGTCCATTGATGGGAACAATGTGTTGCGTTATTTATTGAGATTCTAGATAGAATTTACGTGTTTGGCGTCGTTCTCGAGTTTCCTGATGACCAGTTAGATATATTTTGTGGTTTTTACTTTGTTTCTAAAAGAGGATTCATGTTATCATTTATGGAATCATGTTTTAATGCAGTCTCCCAAAGGAGACATAAGTTATATGCAAAAGTTCTTTCTCATGTACGTTGGTGGAAGGATGCCCCTCCATCTTCAGGAAGATTTCTGTGGCACCGCATTTCTTAGGTAGGTACATTGTGTCTTTGAGTCTCTTACAATTGGTTTGTATGACCCCTATTTTGATTGATTATCCCATTTAACATCTTCTTTATTGGGAACTTGAGGTTAAATATCCTTTGATTGGCAGGGGTTGTTTTGGAAAAAGTTGTTTTGATAGGTTGTTTTCACATACACGTACATAATTGAAGAAAAAAGGCCTTATTCATCAATTTCATGTGGGAATCATATACGTTATGATGCGCCTATCTTTTGCTGTTTAAAAATAATTTATTAATACGTTCTGCATGCTGTATATAATACCTGGCTTACCATTTCATGATTTATGAGAGCAAAAGTGCAGGTTAATTCAAGGATATGGGAGTGTTTTTTAACCTCCATGACATTCTCTAGACTTTTCAGTTCTTTAATTGCTTTGTATTGCTCAGTACACAATAAAGGTAAACTGTTGGAAACTGGATTCTAAGGGCCTACTCTTTTTTCCCCCCTTTTATTGGTGATATTCTCACATTTCATGCAAACCGGTTACCTGACCCTGATCTTCTGACTTTTGACAGTCTAGAGTGGCTCCGTAGTGATCCAAGAAGGACTGCAGTAGGATTGGATTTGGATCTTGAGGCACTTCAATGGTGCATTGAGAACAACATACCAAAAGTTGGAGCAGATGGATTTTCTAGAATATCCCTGTTTCATGGGAATGTCTTGCAACCTCTTCAGTCTAAACTTGTCGTGAGCAGTCCTCAGGAGTTGATACGTAACATAACACTAGCAGACAATAGAAAGATTCTGGATACTGGTATTTTGGAAGCTAAAAGTGAAGCAGGCTCTACTGATCAAGATTATAAGTGTATTAAAAGAAATGTTTCGCTGCCTGCAAGAGATATTGTGTGCGCTTTTAACTACAGTTGCTGCTGCCTCCATAAACGATCGGACCTGGTTTTGTATTTTAGGCAGGCTCACTCTGTCTTGTCAAATAAAGGTGGAATCTTTGTGATGGATTTATATGGGGGTACATCCTCAGAGAATAAGCTTAGGCTTCAGAGGCGATTTCCCAATTTTACGGTATACTGTTCGTCTTGCTGTAAATGTGTAACGTTAACAATTAACTGCATTAGATAGAATATGCTAGCCGTAATGTGTATGGAACAGTTGGCTTTGGGGGATAATCAGGTATGAATGAATGCCTGGATGCTTTTTAAACAGTGAACCCAATTCGGATCCTCCAGACAGAAATATCTCCTTGCTGATTAATGGAACAGCACTTTTTATACATCAACTGGCGAACCCTCTTGAGTTCCTACCATAACTGAAGCACTTAACTCTGATTTCTCAAATTTGGTTCTTCCTGCTCACTAGTTTCCTTGCTAACCTTTTTTTCATATATATATATATAGATATATATAATCGTATGTGATATCTAAATATGATTAAGCATATTTGGGAGGGAAATTTCAACATTAGTTAGGGATATTATCTTTTTCAGTTGATCAGCCTCATACACGCAGTTGGAGCTAGCATTTGCTCATGTTTAGCTATCAAATGGGTCAATAGGTAACAGGGGATTGTATATGTAATACTCACCAGCATCTTGTTTTACAACGTGAACTTTGTTATCAAAATCTGCAGTATGTATGGGAGCAAGCTGATTTTGATATTATTGAGAGGAAAACAAGGGTTAGCCTCCATTTTCATCTCAAGAAGCAACAAAGAAAGCTTCGCCATGCATTTTCCTACAACTGGAGACTGTAAGTTCATATTTATTGTATGCCTGTATTTCCTTTACTTGAAAATGAAAGAATGAAAATGAAAAAGAAAAACTGTCCAACACTTTTGAGGTGCAAACTCAGTTTAACAGCTAGGACTTCGATTTTATTTCTATCCATACATCAAATTCAGCTCAGTAGCTAAAACTTCACTTGTATTTCTGTTGGTATATCATATTTCTGGTAGTTTTCTGATATCGAGGGAGTTGTGCTTCCCAGGTGGACATTGGCTGAGATCAGGGACTGCTTAGAAGAGACTGGATTTCAGTCTGTTCACTTTTGGCTTCGACAAATGCCGGATACCACTGAGATTACAAATACCGAGGGATTTGGGATGGGGAGGGGCGTTAGGTATGAAGAGGCAACAAGTTTTCCACAACAAGACGCCTGGAATGCCTACATTGTAGGTGTAGCGTAGCTTCATTTCAGGTTTACCTTTTGCTTCTTTGAAAGACTCTATCATGTGAAGTTGAATCGGTTAAAAGAACTATTGAAGTTGTGAGATGAGACTGAACCTGATAGTCAAGGTTTACACTCCTGAACTTAAATTTTGCGTGTTATTTTGAATTAAGGTTGAGATCATGAGGAGAAATTTTCTAGAGATTCATAATGGTTTATGCCAGTGTCCTCGTACTGCATAATATCAGCGCTGGTAGCTCATATTTAGTAATTACTATTCTGGTTTAAACAGACTTAGATGTAGGAATTAGTAAATGCTTTAGGATTACCAAGTATATGCACGGCCTCCCCCACCATCTATGCTTTCTCCTACCCTGCTACTCTCGCGTTGGCAAAATGGGTCTCCATGGTAAGTCATTGGTAATTGCACCAGTGTCCAGATGCAGTAAATGTTTTAGGATCACCAAATCATTTTTTTATTTGGAAAAAGTTAACTTTTCCAGAATTCCAGGGGCAAATATTGTATCATTTGCCCTTGAAAGTTGATATACATGATACATGGCTGCGAGTCTAGCCAGCTTCAGAAGCAGTCCTTTTTTGGCCAACGAATCAATCCTTTTTTTCTTTTTCTTTTTTTTGGGGGGGGGGGGGGTTGCTTCTTTTTTGGGGGGTGTCTTTTGTTTGGGAATATATTTGGATTTTTGTTCAAATTATGAACATAAAATGACGGAAAAATATAAAAAAATGTATCAAGAATAGCACTATCGTGTAACTACCTATGGCTAATTCAAATAGTATGGACATGACAGGACGCTACTAGTCGTCGATATAAGAAAAAAAATATGGTCTCGTTATGCATTTTTTTGAAATTTTTTTAAAACTATTATATCATTAGACTGCTTCTTTGATAGGTAATCATCGGAGGACCTTCCTTTCCTTAGGTTACAAAAACATCTAAAAACTTTTCATAAAATTTTATTTAAAAAAAAAACTCAAACCACAAGAATTGTGTGTACACTTTCTTAGAACCAGGGGGGGAAAAAAAAGAGCCTCAGACACACAAATGACGGGTACACTAGAAACTGTTCCTCGAATCACTTCAGAAGATTGTTCACATACAGAGTCTTGGAGAGTAAAATAATTTTCACCTTCAAAGATTCATCTCCGTGTGAAGGGGAGTTTAAATCCCGAAAATGAACTTCAAGAAAGATGCATTTCATTTGATCCACTCAAGAGATTACAAGTCATGATATTTCTAAACACAAATCCTTTGAGTGAAATTCTATCGAATCAACCTTCTTCTCCGAACTCTTTAGTAAATCTCTCATGAACCTCAAGGTCAGCTTTGCTCACTGTAGGCCTTTGTCTCGCCAGTACCTTGTCAAAATCTGTTCTCGTAATGGGTGGTGGAAGGATCTGCCAACATACACTTAAACACTTAGCACTTCTCACCAGAATGAAATAGAAGCAGAACAGCTTAACCCAGCACAAAGACATCACAAATCTGCCTTATCTGATATCATTTCCCATTAAGGCAGCAGAATTCCAACCACAGTCAAAATTAGTAGCATCATCCATACCTTGGACGCAACTCCTTTTGCAGCAAGATCCTGCATGGTGATCTGTAGAGCACCCTGTTGCTTTGGTCCACAAGGTATCCACATACCCTCGGGATTCTTGAAGAAAAACATGGCATCTTGGGTTTTCCGAACAGGCTCAAATAAAACATCCTTAACCTGTCAAGGAGGGGGCAACCCTTTATTGAAATTCATCCAAATAAAAATTAAATAAAATCAGGAACTTCATCAACAAATCAAACTTACACAGACAGATATGTCTGAACCTGAAAAACCCTCTGTCCTACGAGCCAAATGCTCAAAATCACTTTCACTCAAATTATGAGGAGTATCACCCAAATGCACCTGTTCAATTTATCAAGCCCCGGCATAAACATTGTAAAATAAATATCTAGATTTACACAGTCCAATAAATCCTATCCTATAATATCTATCATATTTATATTGCCCTTGCCTTAAACATATGTTGGCGAGCCTTCAAATCTGGTAGTGGTATGTATATTCGCTTGTCAAAACGCCGCCTTATGGCCTGAAGTTACAAACTGATTAGTCCAAAACAAAAAAAAAAACCATATTGTTTCTAAGATAAAATCACATTAGCCAATTTATGTTCTTATAACCTGATCAAGAGCATACGGTGTATTTGTTGCTGCAAGAACAAGAACTTTCTGATCATTGTTCCCTACACCCTGCAATATAAGTTAAAATTTATGTTCACATGACCAGATGAAACCCTAAGAAATCCTGCCTTTGTAAATGGATGATAAGACATTAGGGCTCAATTGGGTCAATAGACAGACATGGCCTTGAGAATTAATTATATTTTTATTGTAGCATTCCAACTGAGTTTTGCACGCAACCCATTACACAACAAAACTGGAATCGAATTTTCTAGTTGATACACAATAATGCAATTTAGAGGTCAATTTGCAAAGGAGGTTATCATGTTTATGGAGCACCAACAGTTCCCGCCAAAAACTATTACCTGCATCTGCACTAAAAGTTCAGTTTTGATTCTCCTTGACGCTTCACTCTCATTGCCTTCTCCACGCTGACCACATAAAGAATCTATTTCATCAACAAATATGATGGAAGGCGCACTTTCTCGAGCCATTTGGAAAAGGTTTGAAACTAGCTTTTCACTTTCACCCATCCACTTAGAAACCAGGTCTGATGAAGAAACACTGGTAGAAATCAAGAGTTAAAATATGTTCACAAGAATACACCCATTTATGGATCTGATGAAGGTACCTAATATGCATCATTCATCAAGGCATATATGCCATATGCAGCAACATAATCAAATTATTCATTATGAAATTAGCAGTCTTCTCACATTCGACTTTACAAGATTTAACTGAAATCATCAAAGTAACTTTAAGGCAGAAGCATTAGAACGCAAGCATAGTAAGGATTCTACAATGGTACAAGAAGCTGTAGGATCATCGAATGAACTGTCGCAAATTTAAAAATTAGTCAAGATCAAATTAATACTACCTGAAAAATGTGGAGTCAGCTTCAGTTGCAACAGCCTTGGCCAAATATGATTTCCCAGTTCCAGGCGGGCCATACAACAAGAATGCCCTCCAGGGTCGTCTTTTACCTGGGGAAAAAAAATACCAGGAAAAAAAATATTAAACACTTGGAGGCATGAATCATTTCGTGCTTCTATAATGTGAACTCTGAAAACAGCCATCCATGCTCTTAGTGGGTGTTTAGTTTTACATTGAAAACCGCCAAAATCAGCATGAAACCAAACACCGGCTTAGACTGGGATGCGGAAAAAGTTTCGATAAGATAACGTTTTGTCCCTTGTTTTTAAATTTGAGGTCACACATGAGTAGGGGCAGCCAAAAATACGTCTTTAATTAACAGATTTGTTTAGTCGACCATAGAAAGACCTACTTGCATAGATGTAGCGCAGATTAAAATTGTTAGTGGCGTCTTAAAAAAATTGTAACTAGCGAGTCTAAATACCACCCGGCAAACTGGTTGGATAATGAACAGTGAGGAACACTAAACGCATTTGGTTGATCAATAACATTACTAGCAGAACCGGAGGATAGACTTCATTAACCTAAATCCTAAACGCATTAACCAATTAGAAAAACGATTATCAAATGCAGAGTATGGGTTCTCTAACGGGCAGCTAATACGGAGGTGGGCATAGGGGGTTGGCATTTCATTGCAACTGGCATCATCAATGATCGAATACAATCAGCAACCACGAAAACTAACCGGTGAAAAATTGCGGGAACTTCACAGGTAAAATAACCGCCTCCTGCAAAGCTTGCTTGGCGCTCTCCAGTCCAGCAACATCGTTCCACTTCACATTGGGTTTCTCTCGAATGATCGCTGAATTCAGTCCAGCCCTGAGCTTTGACTGCTCTGGATCCTCCCCATCCCCTTCCCCATCTTTCGGTTTGGTCTTAGGCCGCGTAGCTACTGCAGCATCCCCATTGGAGGCCTGGCCAGTCCCTCCATCATCAAGAACCGCTCGAATCTCCTCAGCCCGCCGAAGATACTCGGTGAATTTCTGCGTAATCGCTTCTTTGATCTTGGGATTTTTCTCGTACTTCAAATGGGTCTTGAAGTACTCCAAAGCATTCATATACAAAGGAAACGCTTTTGCATAATTACCAGCGTTATCTTCCTGCACAGCTTGTTTCACGTACTCTATTGCTTGCTCCTTAAAGTTGCTATACATCTTCTGCTTGCGACAAAAAGCATAGACGAATTAAAACCAAAAGTATCAAAAATTACCCGGCCAACTACAACCCTAGGGTGGCGATCAAATCATCTCAGAGAATAGATAAAGAGAAGCTCTGATCGATCTCCGAAACACGAAAAAATTAATGGTTCTATTGAGATTGCTGAGAAAGATCGGAGGGGCAAAGGGAGAATAGCAAGGATGATGGAGAAGTTTCGTGGGTCAAAAGGACGCGTTTCGATGGAGGGTGGCTAAGTCAGGGCAATACCGCAAGATTGTGTGTGGGAACCTCGCGAATACCAATTACCGAGTGAGGAGAGCTTTTCTAATTCCTTCTGCTGTTTGCGTAACTAGATTCTGCCACGAACCATTTATTACTTATTTATGATGCGATAATGTTCATAAATTGATATATAATCAATTAACAAAGATATGCATATTTGATGTAATTTGTAGGTAATTTTTACTGATTTAAATTTATTTGTAATTTTAGTAACAGAGGGGTGTTTTGTTAATAACAAATAAGTGACATATTCAAATGCATGCTAACTGTTTCATTGATTAACAATACAGCGCATTAATAGATAGATTTTAAGATAATAAAAAATATAAAGCATGCTGGAGTTATTGCATAAATATTATTATACCAATTAAGTTTTATTGGCAACATTTAAAGTTGGATCTTTTAATTAGTTTTTCGTTCGTGCCAAAAATTAAGAATTTTAAAAATATTCACGATAAATGATAAATTGACCGATTAATTTATGATATCTAGACATTGATATTAGACCTATTTGATTATATATTAATTTGATAAAAAGATTCCAGCCAGAAAAAAATTGAATAAAAAATTTAGTAATCGAGAAAGCTTGCTACAATCATAAAGTTATAATTTGCTTTTTATATCATATTCATGGATCTGAGCGGTGATAAATTGATCTGCAATCACCATGTATACTTAAATCAATGGAACCCAGACATTACTTGTTTATACCCTCTCGCATTCCTTTTTAAATCCTTCACATATTTATTGCGTTTATTTCTGGTGAAAAATCTGAGATATGTGACTGTTCTAATTGAAATGTATTTTCTTGACACGTTTGGAATAGCCGCGAGGCTCAAAAAGGGAAGAATTATAATCGCATCTAAAAAAAAAGAGTCTAATTATCATAGAGTTTATTAATAATTTAAGAATATGTAATGATAGGTTTCAAAATGAGAAACAACAATAAATTCAAACCGGTCACTTGTTATTAATTTTTTTTAATAATTAAACTTCTTCTTTGAGAAGAATAACAAATCTAAAAAATTCCTACACATACATAAATTTTAACAGGCTAGAAACTTTTTTCCGTGCGCACAGGGTAATGCCGTGATACTGTTATATAATTTTGATTTAGTCTCCTAAAATTTGAAAAGCCGACACGAACTACTGTAAAATATTACTCCTCCGGTCCTAATTATAAGACCCAATTGACTTATTTGAGGAGATTAAGGAAGTAAGTTAAGTTGGTTATTTATAATAAATAAGTGTTGTCATTCCTAAAATATCCTTACTAATTAAGTATATTGGCTAAAACTATCATTATTAGAAGGATTATCTTGGAAAAAATGTATAAATATAAGAGACAAAATGGATTGGGTCTTATAATTAGGACAAATAAAAAGTCAAATTGGGTCTTATAATAAGGACCGGAGGAGTACAAAAATAAAGTTATGCTACTATCGTAGTTGGTCATAGAAAGTAAGATATTATTATGCGTTTAATTTTTAGTCTTTTTTTTTCTTGTAATAATTGTCAATGGTCTTGAAAGTATCTATGGGTTGTTAAATCTGACCCGACTCCTTGTGAATTTGAGTATTATAAGATTTTAATGAAAATTGATTAATGATTATTTCACTAAGAATTTTGAATAGAAAATTGATTAATGATTATTTCACTGCAAACAAAAGAATTTGACAAACTCACCACACCCCCCCCCCCCGGTGCTCGTAAATTGTTTTTGGCGTAGGTTGGTGATGTTTTCTTCTTTCTCTTCTATTTTTTTTAATTCTCATTTATGAATAATACACCCTGTTATGTATTTTTTTATATATGATCACATTGTTAATTATTTTACATGTCATGTAAAATTTATTTTAGAGTTAATTGAACAAGCTAATCCAACATTCTTCTTAATTGTTAATTGTTTTATGAGCACATTCTTCTTTCTCTTCTATTGTTAATTGAACAAGCCAATCAACATGGTTTAAGATGAATTTTACAGTTAATATTATTTTTAATTCATAAAACTTCTCTCGTTTTAATTTTACTCATAAAATTTAAAATTAATGGTTTTAACCTCATTTTAGTTTTGTCCCTAAAATTTAAGCCAATGGTTTGGGTTTCTGGTATTTGAGTTTATTTTAGTTCATCTCAAAATTTTTTATCCTAAAACAAAAACAAAAACAAAAACAAAACTGAGGTTAAAATTCAGGGACCAAAATAGCTTATTTTAAATTTTAGGGACTAAAATAAAAAATGTAGTGATTAGTGAATTCTCCGATCTAATTAAAAACATGAGACAATACGCAGCATTACTAACAAGCCGTTGAATTTTGAGAACGGGAGACTAAAATAATCCTTTCAAGCGAAAAGAGAAAAAAGAGAGAGAGAGAGAAGACATACAAGAGATATTAAAACCAGTTTTCAGAAGATGTTCAAAGCTACTCAGGTTAAGATTTTTTCCCCCGAAAAAGTTTAAAAAGAGTTTTAAATCAAATTTTTTCATATAATTTAAAATATTCTTAAGTCATTTTAGACTTGAAACTAATCTGGCCTTCTCAACAAATGCACTCTATGAGTTCCAAATTCATATTTTTTTTAAAATACAAAATAAGACTGCTTATCATATCAATTACAGTTTGTTGGTAAATAAAATTTTTTATTTAGTAACAATTAAACACACGCATGATTGGCTTAAACTCAATACCTTATCTAACTATAACAGATGAAGATGGCTAGTTACAAAAGAGGTTAGGATCATAAAAAACGGGTAAAAGAAAAATTTTAACTAATCATGTGAAAGAATAAACAGCATCATTCATAACTTTAGTTTTTTTTTTCCCGCAAAGCCAACGCATCATCTATAACTAGCACA